>NC_051391.1:25345665-25350665 GCF_015228065.2 Penaeus monodon | reverse complement strand
CAAAAGGAAGTAAGAGAAATTCATTCAAATACAGTATTACAAAGTGAAAGGGTACCAATGAATAATCTGTTTACAGATTTATTGATAAGAATGTATAACAATACTACCGAATTCTCTCTACTTATAAACAATCGATAAATTAAAAATAAAAAAAAATCATTTTTAATGTCAGTTTAATGTGGCTGCACAGTCGCAGTTCAGACAATGGGTGGAGCCAGAACAATGACATGGACTGGCAGCAAAATTCTTAATAGCTCATCGACCTAGTTAAGATTTCGTTGCGTAAGGGTTGAATCTGTCTATTCCCGAAGAGGACCTAGGGTACCATCAGTCTGTATGTAGTATGAACCGTTAGTATCCATTTATGCCAGTGTTATTCACATTTCCCTAATTTTAGAACATTCCAAGAAATATCCCAGCCCCAATCTTTTCACTTTCTCTTTTATTTTCATAACACAATAAATTCTAGTTCTCTTTTCAAACACGACACGGAACATTCACGTGAAAATGCCACTAAGTCGATGGTGCTTTTTTGGTGGACAGAACAGTATTTTGAGGAAGCCTCACAGGAGCATTCCCGACGACCTGCAAAAAAGTCCCAAAACGATAATTTTCAGTTCTCTAGATTTTTGTATGTGCAATATACATACACAACACACACACAACAAACACACACACACACCACACACACACACACACACACACTACACACACACACACACACACACACAAACACAACCACACACACAACCACACACACAGCACACATACACACACAACACACACCACAACACGCACACACAAATAATATCGATATCTATATTTATAATTATACATACATACACACACACACACACACACACACACACACACACACACACACACACACACACACACACAACATATATAGAATATATAATATATATGTATTATATATATATATATACACACAACACACAACACATACAACACACACACACACACACACACACACACACACACACACGCACACACACACACATATATAGTATATATGCTTAACCTCTTCTTTGTGATTCTTCGCGTCTGTCCCCTAAATCTTTTCTTCCGTACTCAGACAATTTTCCACCATATCTCTAAACACACACGTGAGTGGAGTGCGAAGGTTCGAAAGGATTTTTTTTTATAGGGTAATGAAGTCATTTTTTCATAAATTCCCAATGTGAAGTAATTAAAGGTACGGTGATAGTCCAAAACCCGTTCATAATACCGCTCTAATTAGGAGACTAATCAGTTCGCAAGCTTCGCTTGTCACATCCACGAAAAACTAGTTCTGTATCTCTTTTGAAATCCCTTCCTCCTAGCACACACCTTCACCTCTACGCGTCCTACTTCTCAGCACTAAAACCGCCATCACTTGCATTCCAGTATGTGGTTCTTAAGGTTCGAAAAGTTCGCCAAGGAGTTGACAGAGCGATAAGGCGTAAAACACTTTCAGCATATCCAATATTACGGTATATGGCCAAAGGCCCAGGTATGTTAGTCCCCAATTTCGCAGGAGAGAGAGAGAGAGAGAGAGAGAGCGACGAGAGAGAAGAGAGAGAGAGAGGAGAGATGCAACGAGAGAGAGAGAGAGAGAGAGAGAGAGTAAGGGGAGTGGAAGACGGTAATGTTAGCGGATGGAGGGTGAGAGGGGACGGAGAGGGGGATATAAATATGGTGGGTGTATAATATATATGTAATATATATGTATATATGTATTCATACATACATATATGTATGTATGTATGTATACATTACATAATAATAGCTAGATAGGTAGATACATACAAATACATACCTACATACATACATAACATATATATATACATATAACAAATATATATTATATATATATATATATATATAATATATATAATATTATATATATACATATATATATATATATATATATATATATATATATATATAATAATATAGAAGAAAGAGTAGAGAGAGAGAAGAGAGACGAGAGAGATGAGAGAGATGAGAGAAGGAAGGATTCACCACTTCCACTATAGGATGCATTAAGATACACTAAACAGAATGTTATGGCTTGATACGCCACAATGGTAGTTAGATGGCCTGAACTCAAACTGTTAACTTTGCATGTTCGTGGATAGAATTCACTGCTGCGACTGGCCTTGGAAAAAATAATGATTTGGGGGAACAGCGAAGCCACAAGTGGAGAGATGCAACTTGAAAGTTACAGAGGATTCTAGCAAGGTCTTAACATACTGAATGGTTGTAGACTTGGTCTTTATATTGATGGTACACCTAGCCAAATAAACCAAAGTTACAAAGTCACTTGATCTAATATAATTCGTTCACACAGGGTTATGAGTAACGCCAAAAAAAGCGTCACTGAGGAAAGTAACGATGAACAGGAAAGCCAATAGGTAGCATGATAAACACGGCCAGTTACATAAACAGAAAGACTGAAATATATCTAAAGGATATGATAGAGAGGTAGATAGACCAGTAGATAGATAGACAAATAGGTAGACAGACAGATATATCGCCAAATTTCTTAAAGAGAAAACAGGAGGGAGAAATACCATCCTTTACCATTGGCCTATCATCTATCGCGACTGTCTGCAAATTAAGCTTTCTATTTAGACTTAGCATGCGCTGTCTGTGCAGCATTATCATGATATAAATACAGCATTTAATATAAAGTGTTATCTTCCATAAAGCTGAATGAATCATAGAAATGACTAAGCTTTTACATAGCCACGTTATACGCATAATCAAATTTTTTTTGTTCATCAAAACAAAAAGGTTTAAAAATTGCTAGTTCGATTCTAAAAGATGAAACTGAAATATAAGAAGTGCTAGTAGAATGACAAATCTATGAACAGGTGGGAGATGAAACTCAGATGACGCGAAACGGTTTGCGGCGGAAGGAGCTTATGTGCACTTGTGTTGACTGACTCAGAGGGTATGGCCGGCTTATTAACAGAACAGGATGGAAACGCGATATATAAACAGGGGTCAGTGACCTATAATAAACCATCTTTGCAATATCTGGCAAACCACACTCCCTTCAAAACACACCTATACACACACCATCTGTCCTAGATACACAGAAGTGTAACAATACATTTCTTACATTTTTATATAATTTTATAATCTTGCTGATGAATAAAGAAAGTATTTTTGCATACTCTAAAAAATGGGACACCCACGCCATACTCATCAGAAAGATCGACACATCATGACCAAGTTTTAGCGAACCAGAGAAAGCAATCACATTGTCAGAGTTCGAAAAAGATAGCGGGCCCATGTTTGAGTCAGTGCATCGTCAGTAACAAGCAAATCGTAGAGCGAAGCACGGTGAGGGAGGTGAGCAGAGAATCATATTGTACACACACACACACACACACACACACACACACACACACACACACACACACACCATACACACACACACACCACACACACACACATACACACACACTATATATATATACATATATATACACACACACACACCACACACACATTATATCTATATGTGAATATAATATATAAAATTCCTGTACATTCATACATACGTACATGCAAATTCCATGTACATACAAAACACACACACAACATACTATATCTGTATATATATATATAATAGATATAACTACTAATATATATATAGAATATATATATACCATACCATATATATGTTGTGTTGTGTGTTCTTTCAGTATAAAATAAGCACAAAAAACATTATATACTTACCCATACAAATATGTACCATATACATATACGCACACCAGACACACACACACACACACCACACACACACACAACACCACACACACACACACACATACACACACACATTACAAAAGCAACAAATAAACAAACACATAAAGACACACACACTACACACACACACACACACACACACACACACACACACATATATATATATCTATATATATATAATAATATTATATCTATATCTACACACACACACAACACACACACAACACACACACACAACACACACAACAAACACACACACCACACACACACACACACACAAACACAATAGATATACACATATAATATATATATATATTAATATATATTAATATATATATATTATATTATATATATATCTATATATATATCACTATATACACACACACACACAACAGATTACACACATAGACATATATAATATATATGTATAAACACAACACACACACAACACACAAAACATATATATATATATACTATATATATATATATATATATATATATATTATACATTATATGTATAATATATGTATATATATATATATATATAATATATATATATATATATATATATATATTTCAGTTTCAGTTATCTAGTTTTGGCAGTGTGGGTTTTTCTTACACCTATATCAACATTTATACACACACACACACACACACACACACACATATTTCTATATATATATATACTATATATAAATATATATATATATATATATATATAGATGTAGATATAGATATAGATATAGATATATATAGAAATATAGATATTATACATACGTATATATATATATATATATATATATATATATATATATAATTATATGATATATAGTTGATATAGTTTTGTTGCCACAGTATCACTGAAACACTTACAACAATACTTAGATAAAGTTAGAGAAGCAAGCGAAAAGCCATGGCTTGTTCTTAAGCCAAGAAAACTAAGATCATGAAAGATCAAAGATAACGGCAATGAACAATGATGAAAACATGTTATAATCATTGGAATGATTTGTGGAAAAAATGTGAAAATAGGTCACTTATCTTGGAGCAGTTTTAACTAATACATTATGATGATTCCACCGGAGATAAAAAGAAGAAATACCATTGCAAAAACGCCAAACCAATGCTTCAATAAACATCTGGAAAGGACTGAAGCATTACCTCCGGACAAAGCTGAAATCATTAGTTTTCCCAATTGCATCATATGGTTCTGAGTG
>NC_051391.1:25318165-25328165 GCF_015228065.2 Penaeus monodon | reverse complement strand
CCTAACCATTTTTTTCCCAAAACCCCCGATATGGGTAGGCGATGTGGAAGAAAACCGTGTGTGTCTAATCCCCAAACCAAAGGGTTTCCTCTCCCCCCCCCCTCCTCTCCACCCAACCCCCCTTCCCCCTTCCTCCCGGGCCCCTGCCCAATTCCTCCCCTTCCCCAAAGCAATATATAAAAAAAAAGAAGAAACAGAAAATACAAGTCCTACTTAAGGAGAAAATACAGTCCTGCACTAAAGTGCGAGTGATCACCCCTCCTAATGAATGAGACAATCATAACCCAAACCCAATGCCAGGTTCACTGATGACCCCCCTCCCCACCACCCCTCCTCCCCCCCACACCGCCCCGCATTTTCATCGTTTTTTGAACTGTACCCGGACGAGAATTAACCTGCTACAGACGATTGACCACCCCCCCCTAAAAAATGAAACTGCATAATAAATAACCCGATCCCCCCCCCCGTCCCCCCCCCCCATCGGGTTTTGGGTCACAAAACGGTTGCTAATGACCAAAAATTACCGTTCTGTCCCATCGTCGTGCCCTGGATAAGAATTCAATTAACTTAAAAGGATTATAAAACTCGTTGTACAATTATATTTTTATTTTTCTTTTTCCATCAAAAACAAAACAAAACCAAAAACACACAAACCACACACCCACCCACCCCACAACACACACAACCCACACACCGACACACACCCAGACCCCAAAAACCCAACCCCAACACAAAACACAACACAAAAAATTTGCTAAGGTGAAAAAAAAAATGAACATTATCCCCTGCGATAGATTTTCCTCCTCAACCAATTTTGCATCAACCCCCGTAATGGTGTGGGCGATTGGAAAAAGAAACTTTTGTATTCTAATAACACACCAAAGGGGCTCCTCTCCCCTCCCCTCCTCCTTTCCAAACCAAAAACCCTCCTTCCTTCCTACCCCCTGCCCACTTTCCCCCCATACCCAAAGCAATAAAAGTTAAAAAAAGAAGCAACAAAAAAATCAAAAGTCCTACAAAGGGGATAATACGCCTGCATGAATGCGAGTGATCCCCCCCCAAATGAATTGCAATCAAACCAAACCCCCATTCCCGGGTGCACTGAGACCCACCTCCCTATACCCTCCCCCCCACCACACCCGCCCCGCAATTTTTCACGTTTTTTAAATTTGTACCCGGAGAAAATTTTACCCGTTCAGACGATAAACCCCCCCCCAATGAATGAAACTGCATAATCAAAACCCTAAAAAGGTCTTCATATATGCCTTTAGTACAGACCAAAACAAATCATATCGCCCCGAATTTCATATAACAGGTAAAATGATCTTTTCTTTTTATTGGGGTTCTTTCGCTTTTGGGGTTAACCAACCAAAAAGGAAAACCTTTTTAACCCTTCAAAGATTGACAATTTCGCATTAGTAAAATAAGAAAAAAATATAGCATATGACATACCTTTTCTCACTCCATAGAATAAATATAAAAAAAATACTTGAAAAGCCCATAAAAATATCTTTACAAATGTTTACAAATGAAAATATAACAAAGATGAAAACTCAATAAAAATCTCAACAGAAATTTTTTAACTTCGGGAAGATTGAAAATTTCAAAACCCTCTTTCTTTTAAAGTTAACTAGCGTTCTTGCCCCCAAAAGGCCTCTTCAAAATAAAAAATACAATTCGGGAAAAAGGATCATGAAACCTTTTTGTCCCCCAACATGCCTTTTTAGACTCTCAGCTTACACAAAACAGTCCAAAGAGGCAAAAACAAAAAAAAAGCAAAAGTTTTGGAAAGTAAATGCGAAAACCAATTTTTATGTTTTGCACTTTTCATGCCTATAAAACTAACAGAAATTACAAATAACTGAAAGACGCTGGCCTGATTCTTTTTAGAGACCCTGAATAGTGTTTTCAAGGTATCTACACCAAGCAAAGGGGGGTTTTCCCCTTCATATTTACGCCTAATTATCTACCAACTAGCGCCACCACCTGCCCCAGGGTTTGACTCAATTTATGTTTTGCAATTTAAACCCTCAAGGACAAGCAGTTTTTTCTAAAATGTTCCGCCGCATTTCTCGATGTTTACAATCTAAAATGCAATTGGGAAAAAATTTTTAGTTTTTCCCTTAAGGCCCATATGTATAACATATACGACAAGCGTATCTTCCATAAGAGATCGCATAACAATACATCCTCCGTTTTATGATGATATCGCACAAAAAAGGGGATAGCTCTTCAGAAATTTACCCCCCCTCCTCAAAATTTGTCTTAGTACCTCCTACACTATATGGGAAAGAAAAAGAACGAGAACGTAAAAATATTGTTTGGCATTCAGAACCACTTTTTAAGAATACACCATATATTTCAAAAATCTCTTACAAAAAAAAAATTTTTTACGTCGACATGAAAAAAAAACTTGTTACTCGATCCTTAATATTTTCTGAAACTTAATATAAAAGCATCCCAAAATGAAAAAACTCCTTCCCCCATAATTTTTTTCACATGCCACAGTTGCTGCAGGCCGAAAACTTTTAAAAGACCCATTAAACTCACTTCAAAAATCAAAAAAAAAGGGCCCTTTGACAAATTGTTAAAAAATTCCTCCTTTTAGAAATTGACTTTTTAAAAAACCAAAACTTTTATGAAAATAGGGAAAAAAATGAGGTAAAATGAAATAACTTGTTTGCCCCTCATTTTAAAAGTTTTTTATAATGGTTCGGTATTGGAAAAAAGACACAGACAAATTAACCAAAAGCAGGGTTTTTTGGAGTTTTTTTTACCCGAGGGGAAAAAATATACAGGGCCCCCGTGATGCGTTTTAGATCTTAGCAGACGCAGCAAATTTCTTTGAGCTTTTTTTCCTTTTTTCTTTTTTTAAAACCAAGTTTCAAAACATATTTTATATTTCTTAATAAAAAACTTTTTGAAAAATATAAAAAAAAAAAGGGTGCTTTCTTCCCGTGGTTACATTAATTTTCTTTTTTTACATGGCAGAAAAGGGGTATATGACGAGAAAAACTACAGTCAGGGGTAAGTTGGAAAGGTTGAAAATCAAGTCCAAAGGGGGAAAAACCCAACCGAAGCAATTTTTTTAAAAATGAAAAATTAAAAAGCTTCTTTTTTGGAGAAAAAAATAGCGCTTACTCTAATAAGGGGGTGGAAAAAAAAGCTTTTTTTCATAACATAGGAAAGCAAAATGCCCTTTTTTTAAAATACAAGGGTGATTTTGAAGTATTGTATGAACTGAGCAGTTTTTTTGATTGGGAAATATAGGAAGTGTTAAAATGTTATAGATGTTTTTCATTTTAAAACAAAAAGTCATTTTCTAAAGATCCCTTTCAAAACTCTGACAATGCTTCGACAATATCCAGATAAGGGCGACCCCAACAGGTATCGGGGAATCCCCCTGCTTGTCACGGAAATGATTCACCGACTACAAAAAAACCATTAATGCGTGCGAAGTGGGAGAGGCGATAAATAGAGGACACCGGGGAAGTATTTTTCTCGTCTTTTTCGTGAAGAACCGCATACTTAATGAATATTACCAGGGAAAATCGCACCCCTTAAATCATTTGACCAAGGAAACGCCGCTTGGGGTTTTCTCCCCCGCGCGCGCACCCGGTCGGGGAGAGTGCGGCGCGGGGGGGGAAATATATAGTCCTCGTCAGGCTGGGGTCAACATTACAGGGAAAATATCTCTGACGACGAAAAGACGCTGAAAACGTGGCAGTTTACATGCTGAATATTAAAATTAACGCCAAGTAGAATTTTGTTAACAAGGCTGAAATCGGTCACTGATGACAGCTAAAAGTGCACCACATTGTGAGGGTGCATTGGGGGGCAATTAGTGGGAAAAATTTCAGCATTTCAACGTATGTACTTGTCTCGCTGGAAAAAAGTTCGGAGGATTGTACATAGGACTTTTTGTTTTCCCAAGGGGTCTAATATTTAAACAAAATAATATTTATGCAATAGCTTTACTTTTATAAACACATTAATCATGATTTTATTTTTTTTAAATTTTTTGGGGTTTTTTGCCGTGGGGGGGCAGATAATTTTAAATAATCAATCAAACTCATGATTTTTTTTTTAAAACAAAAAATGTTAAAGTTTTGGGTATATTTGTTTATTTTTCTTTAATAAAAAATGTTAGATGGGACTTTTATGCAAAAAAATACATATATTGATACCATTTGGAAGATTTTTTTGTCATTTAAGAAAAGAATTACACTTTTTACATAAGGAAAATTTTATAAAATGCTAGCAAAATGGGCCCGGGCGGTTTTTTAGTATTTATAACCCCCTATTAGAATCTGAAGCCCTTTCCCCGAAGTGACTGCTCGGAAGCAGCAAATCGTGCCCCGTACCATCGATTTCGCGGAAAAGGGGAAAAAAGAAAATTGCGAGGAAAGCGAGAAACAAAAATTGAAAGAAGATGGAATTTTAAATTTTGACAAAAATTTTCGCGGCAAATGTTTGTACATGCTGATTGTGTATTGCATCATACGATAATTTTATTTTTTACACTAAGAAAAAATATATTTTTTTTTATCAAATCTTTCGTTTCTTCGCAAGGAAAACCCCCCAAGCTTGATATGGCTATAAGCTCACCAATTTTAAGTCAATCAATGTCAAACATATTTAGTGTTGTGTGAAGTATGTTAAGCTCCCAATTATGATTATAATCCCATTTTTTTTAAACCTCGCGGTAAATACAGCATCGCGTTAGTCAGGGGGAGGGGGGGAGGACAATTTAGGAGAAGGGGGAAGCCTCGCCAACAAGATATGGCAGTTTTATAGGGAGAACACCCCCGGAGCTAGCGGGAAAAGGGGGGTGTGAAGAACGATTGAAGAAGATCAAAAACCCGGGGCGAGCAATTCTAAAACTTTTAGCTATCTAGAACTGGGGGTTTTCCTTGGGCAAAGATGAAGGGCTGCGTTTCCCTGGGAGAATTTATTAAGTATGCGGTTTTTCACGAAAAGGAGCAGAAAAGACTTCCCGGTGCTCTATTGATCGCCCCTTTTCCCCATTGGGAGTTCATTAATGGTTTAGTAGTCGGTGAAGTCATTATCTCGTACAAACAGGGGGATTCCGATACCTTCTGTGGTCGTCCCTTTTTCTGGTATTGTCTGAAGCAATTTTCAAGTTTAGGGGGGCTCTTAGATAAATAAACTTTTTTTTAAAGATGATAACAAGCTATAAATTTTTAAAACTTACATATATTTCCAAGTTAAAAAAAAAATGCTCAGTTCATATACTATACTTTAATAATCCCCTTTTTTTGAAAAAAAGGGCATTTTTTCTTTCCTATGTTTTGAAAAAAAAGCTTTTTCCCCCCCTTATTTGAGGTAATGCGCATATTTTTTCTCCCAACGAAGCTTTTTTAAGTCATTTTGAAAATATTTTTCGGTTGCGGTTTTCCCCCTTTGGACTGTGTTTCAACCCCTTTTTTCCCATAATTCTCCTCGACTGATGTTTCTCGTCAATACCCTTTAGCCATGTAAAACAAGAATATCTAAAGTGACCACGGGAAGAAAGCACCTTATTTTTTTATTTTTTGCAAAGAAAAGTTTTTATTAAGAAATATAATATAGTTTTTTAAAAATTGGGTTTAAAAAAAAAAAAGGAAAAAAATGCTCAAATTTGGAAATTTGCATGCTTCTGCTAAAATCTATCGCATCCGGGGGCCATGATATTTTTACTCCCTCGGGTAAAAAATCCCAAAAATCCCCCGCTTAGGTTAATTTTTTCTGTGCTTTGTCCAATACACGAACCCTTATAAAACTTTTATAAAAAAGGGCAAAACAATATTTCATTTTACCCCATTTTTTTCCATATTTCATAAAAGTTTGGTTTGTAAAGAAATCAAATTCTAAAAAGGAGGGAAAAGTTTAAAAATTTGTCAAAACCTTTTTTTTTTGATTTTGAGTAGATTTACATGGGGCTTTAAAAATTTTCGTCACGCAGAACTATTTTCTAGGAAAAAAAAAATTAGGTGAAGGAGTTTTCTTCATTTGGCATGTTGTATATTAATTATTCAGAAAAAATTGAAGAGATCGGTAACAAGTTATTCAGTGCGAGTAAGATATTTTTCCTTTTTAAAAGATTTAAGAAAAAAATATGCGTGTATTTCTTTAATAAGTGGGTCGAAAAGGGGCAAACAATATTTTTTACCGTTGCATCGTTCTTTTTTCTTCCTATATAGTGTAGGGAGGTCTAAGACAATTTGAGGGGGGGGGTAAAAAGCGAGAGCTAGTCCCCTTTTTGTGCTGATATAAACTAAAACGGGGATGTATTTTTATGCGTCTCTTATGGGAAAGGGTACGCTTGTCTGTAATTTTGTTTTCAATTTGGGGCCTTTAAGGGAAAAACTAAATTATTTCCCAAGTTGCATTGTAATTTTAAAAAAATCGGAAATGGGGCAGGAACTTTTAGTAAAAAAATGCATTGTCCCCCGGGTTAAAAATTTTGCAAAACAAATGATCAAAAAAGGGAAGTGGTGGGGCCCGTTGGTAGATAATTAGGCGTAAAAATGAAGGGGGGAAAAACCCCCCTTTGCTCGGGTGATCCTTGAAAACACTATTCACTCTTAAATAGAATCCCCGTCTTTCAGTCTATTTTTTAATTAAACCCCGTTTTGTTTTTTAAAGGGATAAACGGCAAAGCATGAAATTGGTTCGCATTTACATTTAACAGAAACTTAAGCCTGTTATTTGTGTTATCGCCTTTAGGGACGGGTTTGTGTAAAACTTGAGAGTTAAAAAAAGGATGTTTGGGGACAAAAAGAGTTTTATGATCCTTTCACTGAATTTTATTTTTTATGAAGAGCCTTTTTGGGGTGCAAAAACGATAGTAAACAGTTAAAAAAAAAGGGAGTTCGAAGTTTTCAATCGTTCCCGCCCAAGTTAAGAAATTTTTGTTTTAGATATTCTTTTAGGTTGCATCTTGTTATATTTGCATTTTGTAAACTTTTTTAAAAAATTTATTAGGTCTTTGCAAGTATTTTTTTTTTAAATGCATATGGAGTAGAAATGGATAGTGTCATATCATATATTTTTGTTTATATTTACTAAAGCAACATTGTCAATCTTGTAAGGGGGTTTAAAAAGGATTTCCTTTCTTGGTTGGTTACACCCCAAGACGAGACTTTCACCACCCCCCGCATTTCCTGAATAAGAAAAATGATCAAAATTTTCATCCTCGTTAATGAAATTCGGGGCGATAGATTTTTATTGTGTCTGTCTAAAAGGGATATATGAAGACCTTTTTGGGTTATTGTTTGACAGTTTTCTTTATTAGGAGGGGTGGTCACTGTCTGTAACAGGGGCAATCTCGATCCCGGGGGCAAATTTAAACAGATGAATTTGCGGGGGGGGGTGTGGAGGGAGGAGGGGTGATGAGGGAGGTGGGGCATCAGTGCACCTGGTATTGGGTGGATTTTTGATTGCATTTCATTTGGAGGGTGATCACTCGCACTTCAGGGGAGGACTGTATTTCCCCTTAAAGGAAATTGTGATTTGTTTGTTTGCTTCTTTTCTTTATTATTTTTTGGGATGGAGGAAGTGGGGCAGGGGCGTAGGAAGGGAAAAGGGGGGTTGGTTTGGAGAGGAGGGGGGGGAGGGAGAGGGGCCCTTTAGGTGTGTGATTAGACATCAACGAGTTTTTTCCACATCGCCTACACCATATACGGGTTGAGCAAAATTGGTTTGGGGGGGAAATAGAAAAATAAAAGTTATATTTTCAACGAGGTTTTTTTAAAACCTTTTCAGTTAATGTACTTCCCTGTTTTCGGCGAGGGACGGAACGGTAATTTTGGTCATTAGCACCTTTGTGTGAACGACTGATGTGGGGGTGGGGGGGGGGGGGCGTTAGGGTTATTGATTTTGACAGTTTATTCATTAGGAGGGGTGGTCCTCGTCTTTTAAAGGGTCAAATTTTCGATCCGGGGACAAATTTTAAACACGGGAAATTTCGGGGGGGGGTGTGGAGGGGGGGGGAGGGGTGAGGGGGGGGTGGGTCATCAGTGCACCTGGCATTGGGGTTGGTTATATTGCACATTTATTGGGGGGGTGATCACTCGCACTTCAGGGGCGGGGCGTATTTTCCCTTAAGTAGGGGTTGTGATTTTTTTGTTTTCTTCTTTTTTTTATTATTTTTACTTTTTGGGATAGGGAAAGTGGGGCAGGGGGGGTAGGGAAGGAAGGAGGGTTGGGTGAGAGGAACCCTTTAGGGTGTGTATTAGACATCATTAAAGGGGCATTATAGATTGTGATTAATTAGGGGGGATGATATTCGCTGTAAAAGGGTCAAAATTTTATTTTAAACGATAATATTGCGGTGTGGGGGGGGGAGGGGATAAGAGGGGGGTGGGGGGTGGGTCAATTTGACACCTGGATTGGGTTTTGGGTTATGATTGTCTCTTCATTAGGAGGGTGGGCACTCGGCTGTAACAGGCAATTCTCGTCAGGTACAAATTCAACCGAGAATATTGCGGGGGGGGGTGTTGTGGGGGGAGGAGGGTATCTTGACAACCGGGATGGGTTGGGTTATGATTCCTCATTTTTAGGAGGGGGATATGGTTGTAACGGGTTAAATTTTCGATACAGGTACGTTAAACTGATGATTTGCGGTGCGGGTGGGGAAGGTATGGGAAAAGGGGGGGGTGGGGGGGTTGGGGTAAGAGGGGGGGGGGGGAGGGGTATCTGTGGTACCTGGGATTGGTTTTTAGAGAGAAAGGGAGGGGAGTCCTCCAGGGTGTGCTAATGATTTTTGGTTAGGTCATTGGATAAGATTCTGGTTACGGTCATTGATGCGTTAATCATTTCCGCGGTCATTAACCCGTTGTGATGCGTAAAGGGAGGCGTTCTGTCCAGTCGCCTGTATTGGAGAGGAGGGGAGGGGCAGATACTTAGAGTCGGTTTAATGATTTCCCGTTTTGATCATTGATTATGATAAACACTTTAATTATGCCTACTTTCTGCTATGATGTCATGAAAGGGGCCGTTTGGTATCTGGTGTGATCTAAACATCATTAACTATGATTAAAGATTCCGGTTTTCGTTTGATTACGTTAATCATTCGGGGTTTCGGGCATTGGGTTACGTAAATCGATTGCGGTTTCCGGTTCTCATTTCCCTACTTCCCCGTTTAACCCCCATGTACTCGTGATGGATAGTTCTGTCCATAGACCATCACTTTTTTATATATTATAATATAATATATATTATATATATTATATAGTAAAAATATATTCATATACAAAAGTAATTTTCATACACACACAACACACACACACACACACACACAACCCAACAACACAACACCCACACACACAACAAAAAACATATATATATAAAATACAAAAACACAAAAAAATATAATATATATAATATAATATATATATATATATATAAAATTTTATTTTTTTTGGTGTTTTTGGGGTGTGTGTGTGTGTGTGTGTGTGGGGCAACAACACAAACACACACACACACACACACACACACACACACACAAAAACCCCAACCACAACATATATATAAAAAATTTTATATATATATTATATATATTTTTAAAAATTTAAAATATATAATATATATTTAAAAAATTTTTTTATATAATTATATATAAAAAATATAAATTTTTTATATTATATATAAGTATATAAATATATATATATATATAAATATTATATATAAAATTTTTTAATATAATATGTGTGTGTGGGTGTGGGTGGGGTTGTGTTGGTGTTGGGTGTGGGTTGTGTGTGTTTGTGGTGGTGTGACTTGTGTGTTACAGAGGGCAAACATATTTACAAACAGAAGTAAGGATCCGGCGGAGCAGGGAAGTCACATGGCGGGAAAGGGAAACACACAGGCCTTTCATTTAAACATTTGACTTTGCGAAGTTTTGGCTTTGCTGGGCCTTCAATATATATGCCCCGGTCTTGTCAGCTATTTTGGCTGTTCATTTTTTTCTCTGAAAATCTGTTACCGGGTTTGGGGG
>NC_051391.1:25300665-25305665 GCF_015228065.2 Penaeus monodon | reverse complement strand
TACTAATAATAATATTATTATTATTGTTATAATAATAATAATAATAATAATAATAATAATAATAATAATAATAATAATTAATATTATTATTATTATTACTATTATTATTATCATTAACTTTATTATTATCATTATTGTTTTTTATTAAATTTATTATTAGTATTATTGTAAAACTGTATTATAACTGATAAAATAATAATTATGATAAAAATTATAATAATAATAATAATAATAGTTATTATAATACTGTTATTTTTATTATTATTGTTTTTATTATCGTTATTATTACTTTTACTGTTAGCATAATTGCAAAAAAAATGATTATGACTGTAAAAAAAATACAGTATGGACAATAAATAGAAGTATTATATAAATAATAATTATAAAATCTTTATTATTGTTATAATTAATGATACTGTTATTGTTACTATTGCTATTATTAGTATAATACAAAAAAACTATATAGTAACTGCTACAATTGCAATAATAAATAATAATAAAGATGATATTGATGATGATAATTGCAATAATGATGATAGAGATGATAATGATTATGATAATAACAGTAATCGCTTTCATTTATAATAAAAAAGGAAAAAGAAAAAATTCCCAAAATTCGAAAAAGCGGCAAAATCTAGCAAAATATAGATTTTTCAGAAGTACTCCAAAATGCTGTTTTTTCGATTTCAATGATGATTTTCACAATTATTTGGGAAATAATGAAAATAATTATGAAAATTGTACTAACCATGCGAATAATAATGAGAAAAATGATAATAATGAAAATTTTGATAAGATTTGATTATATTACTATTATTATTATTATTATTATTATAACTATTATTATTATTATTATTATTACTATTATTCTTATCCTTATTCTTATTCTTATTCTTATTACTATTTTTATTATTATTATTATTTTTATAATAATAATAATAATAATAATAATAATAATAATAATAATTATTATTATTACTATTATTATTATTATCATTATAATTATCATTATTATTATTATTTTATTATTATTATCATTGTTATTATTATTAATATTATCTTTATCATTATTACTTTTATCATTAGTATCATTACAAAAATGTATTGTAACTGCAGTAATAACAATAATAATTATAAAAATAATGATAATAATAATAATAGTTATTATAATATTGTTCTTATTATTGCTATTAATATCATTATTACTAATTCTCTTATTAGCATAATTGCCCAAAATAAATATTATAAATATGATATAAATAATTATAATAAAATCGTTATTATTGATATTATTATTGTTATTGTTATTATTATTGTTATTGTTATGTTATAGTAACTGCAATAATAATGATAATAAAGATGATATTGATGATGATAATTGCAATAATGATGATAGAGATGATAATGATTATGATAATAACAGTAATCGCTTTCATTCATAATAAAAAGGAAAAAGAAAACAATTCCCAAAATTCGAAAAAGCGGCAAAATCTAGCAAAATATAGATTTTTCAGAAGTACTCCAAAATGCTGTTTTTTTCGATTTCAATGATGATTTTCACAATTATTTGGGAAATAATGAAAATAATTATGAAAATTGTACTAATCATGCCAATTATTATGAGAAAAATGATAATGAAAAATTTGATAAAATTTGATTATATTATTATTATTATTATTATTATAATTATTATCATTATAACAATTATTATTATTATTATTATTATTATCATTATTATTATTATTACTAGTATTTTTATTATTATTATTATTATCATTATTATTATTATTATTATTATCATTATTATCATTATTATTTTTTTTATTATTATTATCATTGTTATTATCATTAATATTATCTTTATCATTTTTACTTCTATTAGTAGTATAATTACAAAAATGTATTATAACTGCAATAATAACAATAATAATAATAATAATAATAATAATAATAGTTATTATAATATTGTTCTTATTATTGCTATTAATATCATTATTGTTAATTCTCTTATCAGCATAATTGCCCAAAAACAAATATTATAAATATGATATAAATAATTATAAAATCGTTATTATTGTTATTATTTTTGTTATTGTTATTATTATTATTAATATTATTATTAGCATAATTGTAAAAAGATATATTATAACTGTAATAATTGCAATGATAATTATAATAATGAAGATATTAATGATAATAATTGCAATAATTAAGATGACCATAATGATGACAATGATGATAACGATAATAATGATGATAATGATGATAATAACGATAATAATGATGATAATAATAATGATAATAACAGTAATCGCTTCCATATTTAATAAAAAAGGAAAAAATTCCCAGAATTCGAAAAAGCGGCAATATCTATCAGATTACATTCTAAAATGCCTTTTTTTTTTTTTTATTGCAGTGATGATTTTGGCTTTCATTAAGGTAATAATGATTATGATTGTCAAGATTTTATTAACTAAGACAATAATGATGTGAAAAATGGGAATAATGACAATTTTGATATAATTTGATTACATTAATTATTATTATTATTATTATGATTATGATTATGATTATTATTATTATCATTAGTAGTAGTCATAGTAGTATTGTTATTATTATTATAATCATTAGCGTTATTATTATTATTTTCATTATTATTATTATTATTATTATTATTATAATTGTTTTTATTATTATCATTAATATTATTATTATAATTATCATTATTATTATTATTATTATTATTATTATTATCATTATTATTATTATTATTATTATTACTTTTATGATTAGCATTGTTGCAAAAAAAGGTATTATAACTAATAATAACAATAATAATGATAAGAATCATAATGATAATAATAATAATAATAATATTTATTATAAAATTGTCATTGTTATTATTATTTTTATTACTATCATTGTTATTACATTTTTTTATTAACATAAATGCAAAAAACTTATTATAACTATTAATTGCGATAATAAGGATCATGATTAGAAGAATGATATGAATAATTATTATGAAATCGTTATTAATATTATTGTTATTGTTATTGCTATAATTATTGTTGCTATTATTAGTATAATTGCAAAAGAAGAATTATAACTGCAATAATTGATATAATAATGATAATAATAATGATATTGATGATAATAATTGCAATTTTTACGATTTCAATGATTATTTGGCAATTATTAAGGTGATAATGATAATAATTATCAAAATTGTATTAATCATAACAATAATAATAATTATAATAATAATAACAATAATAATAATAATAATAATAATAATAATAATAATTATTATCATCATTATCATTATTATTGTTATTATTATTATTATCATTATCATTATTATTACCATTAGTATTATCATTATTCATTATTATTGTTATTATTATTATTATTATTATTATTGTTGTTGTTGTTATTGTTATTATTATCATGATAATAATAATTATTATTATTACTTTTATTATCAGAATTATTACAAAAAATGTATTATAACTGTAATAATAACAATGATAATGATAAAGATGATGATAATAATAATAATAGTTATTGTAATATTTTTATTGTTATTATTATTATTATTATCATCATTACTATTGCTTTTATTATTAGCATAATTGCAAAAAATATTATAACTAGAAATTACGATAATAAGGATAATATTTCGAAGAATGAGAGAAATAATTATAATTATTATCAGGGAGGGTTGTTATTTATCGATATCAATGCAGCATTGCATAATTCCATCTTTCATAAATATACCTCAGTACATCTGACATAGGATTTGAATTGTTAAATCAATTTCCACCGAGTGCCCACGGGGAGTGAGCGTAAAACTTCGTTATCATTACTCAAGTATGAGTAGATACTTAATGTCTATGGAGCTAGTAAGACCCTAGTTGCACATTCCTTTTAGTGGGTCGTGTGGCATAGTTGGTTTAGCACTGGCTTCCGGTTTCATGCCGGAGTGACCTAGGTTCGAGTCCTGGTCATGGAAGGTTGTTATTTATAGTACTTTCCGTTTCAATTAATTTGTACAAAGCAGTAAACTGTAGGAAAGCCTAAATGGACATGTTATTGGCCCAGGAGTTACAGGTTTTCATAAACAAAAAACACATTTATTTGTTGTTTATAAAATAGTAAACAAAAAAGAACCAAAGAATTAAAATAATTAAATTGATTACATACACAAAGCTTCTTTTATTTTGTAAAACACATTTTTATAATGTCAATTCTAATGTTATTTGTTGCCAAATAGTTTTTTTTTTTGGTAATATCAGATAGCTTCAATTAGCAGATATCCCCAAGCTATGCAGAAAAAAAGTAAATTAAATGGTTTTCAAGAGTTCAAGGGGAAAATAACATTAAAATAAAATTATTGAAATGTGGATATACAAATACAAAAAACACATTTATTTACACATTCCTGTAAACTAAAGATTTTGTTGGGTTGACTCAGTAGTAGGTTTCTTTATTTTTGCCCAAACCAATTATATGAAAAACATGAAATGCAAAGGACACTATTTTCTTTCAAGGCAGTAGACGTAAAAAACGTGGATAAAGAGTTAGGATTCGGATAAACTCGTGTTTTATTATTATTATTACTTTTGTTGTTGTTCTTATTCTTATTAACACCATCATTAAATCATTATGATACTAGTTCTGCTATTACGACAACTACCATTACTATTCCTACTACACAAACAATCAAATTTTATAATAATAATGATGATGATGATGATGTTGATGATGATAATAACTCCATTATCATAAGAGTATTTCATAAATAGACGAATGATAATGACTCTCCAGTGTTAAGTACCGTGGATCCAAGGATGAAAATAATACATATAGGAATGAGTTTTACGACTTCCCTATTAACACGAAAAGAGAAATAAAGCAACAGAAAAACATAAGAAAGGGTGATGAATATAATTTGGAGTATAATATCATAAGGCTATAATTTGCTAGATTTAGCAGCT
>NC_051391.1:25285665-25288165 GCF_015228065.2 Penaeus monodon | reverse complement strand
TGATTAGATTTCATGAATCGATGGCCAGTGTAACCACACCTTTAGAGGGCCCTGGCGTTCTGGAGGGTGGGGGCAGGGCAAGGAAAGAGCGGGGTCTCGTGGACAGCGCATGAGGAAACTCTTGCATGGATGCGGTCTGAGGGGGAGGCGGTGTGTCCTGGGGGGGGGGGGGTGGAGAATCCCGGGCGTCGTCCATTTCCCTCTCCCACTTCGATCTCCTCCAGCCTGTCCTTCTATGACTATGAGCGTGCGATTCTTGAAGTAGGCGAATTTTCCCTCTCGTCTTTCTGCAAGGTAGTTGCCATTTACCGAGAAGGGGAAGAGGGTAACGGAGAGATAGAAGTGGCAGGTGGAGGAGAAGGAGGCGTAGGGGGAGGAGGGGGTTGGGAGGAACTGAGAGATAAAATTGGACGGAGGAGGAGGTGGAGGAGATGGAGGAGAAGGAGGAGGAAGCTGAGGAAGAGGAGGATGGCGGGGTGGAAGAGGGGAACGTAGAGGAGGAAGCAGGTTCCCCCTATTCCCTTCTCCTTCCACTTCTATCTCTCTGTTCCCCCATCATCTCCTCCTGTTTCCACTTCTATCTCTCCGTTCCCCCTTTCTTCCTCCCCCTTCCTCTTCTTCCTCGTTCCACTTTTATCTCTCCGTTCCCCATTTCCCCTTTATCTCCTCCTCCTCCTCCCACTTCTATCTATCCGTTCCCTACTTCCTCTTCCTCCTACTCCTCCCACTTGGAGGAAAGTATACTTACATTCATGCATAAACCAACACTCAGTAACAACGAAAGCTCTTCACCACTTTTATGCTTCTAAAACCGTATACCTTGACTGTACGCAGTGGCCATAGGGTTGTGTTTGCTTTTATTTTCAGTTTGTTTCGTTTTTTTTCATTATTTTCTCCTTTTAATAGTATTATTTTGTTACCTTGGTACTATACATTTAATTGAATGTTTCTTTTTAGTTGTAGATATTTGTAGAATTACTTAAACCAATCACAATTATCGCAGAGACCGACCACTCAACTCATGGAATACTACATACTACACAAGTATTGTCAGGTGAAAATTGTAAAAAATTGTAATAGGTGGAAGTGTGATGCAATATACACACAAACAAACACACACGCGCGCGCACACCCACATATGCATGCACACAATGTAAGGCAGGCTGAGGACAGGCAGGTAAGGAGTCTCTGTAGGAGAGGAGTCGCCGTACCTTCGATAACGTGTCGTCGATAACATGACGGGGTTGGCTCAGTTTGGAGAAAACATTTACAGAACCCATGGCTAGCAGACTTAGAACACCAATTGTCTGATCTAAGTATTAAACATGGAAGAGCTGTATTTCACTGATGCGATGCACTGTACACACACACACACACACACACACACACACACACACACACACACACACACACACACACACACACACCACACACACACACACACACACACACACACACACACAATATATATGTATGTATGTGTGTGTATGTGTATATATTTATATCATTACATTTATGTATAAATATTTATATAAAGACAGCGCGCCCTTTCCCTTCCCCCCCCCTCCTCCTTCCACAAATATCTCTCCTTTACCCCCTTCCCCTCCTCCTCCTCCTCCTCATTCTCTTTCTCCTCCTCCTCCTCCTTCTACTCCTTCCATTTCTATCTCTCCGTTCCCTTATCCCCCCCTCCTCCTCCTTCCAATTCTATCTCTCCGTTCCCCTCTTCCCCTCCTCCTCCTCCTCCTCCTCCTCCTCCTCCTCCTCCCCCTCATCCTCATTCTCATCCTTCTCGCACTTCTATCTCTCCGTTCCCTCCTTCCCCTCCTCCTCTTCTTACTCCTCCTCTCCCTCCTCCTCCTCCTCCTCCTTCCACATCTATTTCTCCTTTCCCCCCTTCCCCTACTCCTCCTCTTCCTTCTCCTCCTCCGTCTCAGCCTCCTCCTTCTCCTCCTCCTCTTTCTCCTCCTCCTCATCATCATCACCACCATCACCATCATCATCATCATTATGATGATGATGATGATGATGATGATGATGATGATGATGATGATGATGATGATGATGATGATGATGATGATGATGGTGATGATGATGATGATCATCATCATCATCATCATTATTCTCATCCTTCCACTTCTATCTCTCCGCTACTCCCTTCCGCTACTCTCCGTTTCCTCCTTCCCCTCCTCCTCCACCTCCTCCTCTTCGTCGTCCTCCTCCTCCTCCACCTCCTCCTCTTCGTCGTCCTCCTCCTCATCCACCTCCTCCTCTTCGTCGTCCTCCTCCTCATCCACCTCCTCTCATCTCATCATCATCATCATCTTCCTTACACTTCTATCTCTCCGTTCCTTCCTCTTCCTAATCCTCCTCCTTCCTCGTGAGTTCCCCCATTCCCCTCCTCCTCTTCTTCCTTCCACTTCTATGTCTCCGTTCTCTCTCTCTCTCTATCTCTTATCATGGATATACTATATACTATCTCCTATCTATCTATCTATCT
>NC_051391.1:25273165-25275665 GCF_015228065.2 Penaeus monodon | reverse complement strand
GAACCATGAAGTACCGGGTTGGCGTCCGGGCGGGGGCTAACTGTCCAGGGGTGGGGGCTTTTAGCTTTGAATAGAAAACCCCCCTAGGATGTATCACGATAACAATACTGGGGGGTTGTGACACCTTATACCACAATCCTCTTTATGAGTGAAATGCCAAATAAAAATAACCCAGACAACGGCGTAAAAGGGGGCTGGAACTTTATGTGAAGGCCCTTTCGCCCGGGCAGGCTTCCCCGGGTTTCGACAGCGGAAGTGGAATAAAGAAGTAAATAAGTGTTATGGATGTTTTTACAGAGAAACCTTTTGATAAAAAGGGGGAAAACTAACAGAGGAACAGGCAAAAATGTTCAGAGAATGGAAAAACAGGGGGGGTTTTTGAGTCGACTGAGAAACGATTTTTGACCAGGCCAGACCCATCAGAAGAACTTTGGCTTTCAGAATTGAGTTGGAAAATGAAAAAAGAAGTGTTATAGAGGGGGGGGGGTAAAAGAAGGGGGATGGTAGAGAAAAATAGATAACGAAAATTTGTGGATGGCGAGTGGGGAAAAATTTGGTGGTGAGTAAAGTGGAGGAAAATGATCAGCAAAATGGGGGTTTTGTTGTCGAAGAGATGATGTTTTGAGAATCTTGTCTAAAAGTAAATGGGTAATTTTTTGAAAAATCTAAAAAAAATTCATTTTGAAAAAAAAACAGAAAAGGGAATACCCTTTTTAAAAAGGTTAAAAGGAAGAACAAAGAAGAGAAAATTTAATAGAGAAAATCAAGTGTTTTCCCACATTAAAAACCAAAAAAACATCACAGAAATAAGAATTGAAAAGGGCAGCAAGTAGGTTGAAAAAACAGCTAGGGTTAAAAAAGATGGAATTTAGAGAAAAAAAGATCCTTGGTGGAAACGCCGCATTGGAGAAAATTAAAAAGAAAAGGAAAGATGTAAACATACTAAGAGAGACTTAAGAGGTAAAACTCAGCCCAAAAAAAAGTAAAAAATGCAGAGACTGAAAGAGAAATATCGGGGAATAAGAAAGGTATTAAATTTGGGGTTGAAGAATTGAAACAAAAATGATGCCAAAAGTGAAAAAAATTAAAAGAGAACGATAAAGGGGTTTAAACCGTTCAGACAAAATTGAACATTAGTGTCGACCAAAAAAAAAAATTACAACGAGGTACAGATGCTGGGGAGAGTAAAAGGTTTTTGGGTGATATTTGGACAGGAAAAAGGGAGCATAAAAAAGGGTGCAAAGGGTGTTGAGTTAAAAGAGAATTTAAAAGGAGACGCTTACGGGAAAGGGGTCACTATAAGTTTTGGAAAATGCAGAAAAAAAAGCTAAGAAAATCCCAAACGGAAGTCTCCAGGCAAGAGGTGTCCAGGGAATTGGTAAAAAGCCTGCCCAACACCCACGACGAATTGTGTAACAAAATAAGTTTTTTGATGGAACGGATACCCTTCCAAAAAGGGGTTAACACGGACGGACATTTTTGGCCAAAGGATCCCAAAAAGGAATGCGGTTGAGAACTACGGCCGAAACATCCCTTCCCACTGATGTAAAAAGATGACGGGAAAATCTAGTGATCAAAGTAGATTACCTCGAAAGAGAACAGCTCAAACGATAAAACAAAAAGGTCGCAGGCAAAGAGCCGGGTACAAAAGACAGTTTTATTGACAAAAAAATCCTGAAGGTTTGCGGGAAAAGGGCACATAATCTGGCGGGGAAGACTATAAAAAAGCTTTATTTCGTTCCCCATAGTTGGTTTAGTGAGTGAGGAAATTTTTGGAATAGCGGGAACGTGATAGAGTTTTTGCAAAAAAGCATGGGCATGGAAGTTGTCCAAAACTTCCAAATGGGAGGAACTCGGGGAGGTGGATGTTAAAAAAAGGGAATTCCAAGGGGGGTAGTTTTTCCCATTGTTATTGTCTTGAGCATGATACCCTTATCTCATTACTCAGAAAAGGGAAAAAGTATGCTATGAGTGGGGGAAAAAGGAGTATAAATTTAACACCTACTCTTTTTGGATGATTTAAAAATATTTCCAAGAGGAAGAACAGATAGACTCCCAATCAGATACTACATTTATACTGATATGGCATGGAATTGGAATCAAAAAAATGTGGGGTTTAGTCCCCAAAAGAGGGAGATTTTAAAATGTGAGGGCTAGAAACCAATATGAGATAATAAAAAAAAGTTGAACAAGAAGATAGCTTATTGGGGATTTTGGAATTTTGATAGGGTGAAGGGGAATGAAAAGAAGAGAAAACAAGAAGGGTATAAGCGACGGTGGGTTAACAAAGTCCAAGTTGAATGGAAAAAACAAGGTAACGCAATTAAAACCTGGGCAGTAGCAAAATTTAATAGGAGCGGAATAATAAGCTGGAGAGAGAGGGAAATAAAAATTCGCAGAAAAACAAAAAAAACCCCGACAATGTATGGTGCCATGCACCCCAAAAAGTGATGTAGACAGACTATTTGAAAAGGAAGAAAAGGGGGTCGGGCCTTTTCAG
>NC_051391.1:25247484-25255565 GCF_015228065.2 Penaeus monodon | reverse complement strand
GCTATATAATAGGTTTACATATGTATATATTTTATATACATATATATGTATATATATGTATATACATATATATATATATATATTTTATATATATATACATATATATATATATATATATATATATATATATATATATATATATATATATATATATATATAATAACTTCGCTATCATTACTCAAGTATGAGTAGAGAGTACTGGTCAGGGAGGGTTGCTATTTTTCAATATCAATGAGGCATTGCATTATTCCATCTTTAGATATACATATATATATATATATATATATATATATATATATATATATATATATATATATATATATATATATATATATATATATATGTATATATAATATATATATATATATAAATGTATATATATATATATATATAAATATATATATATATAATATATATATATGAATATATATATATATATATATATATATATATATATATATATATAAATATATGTATTTATATACATATATATCTATAAATATATGTATTTATATACATATATATATATATATATATATAAAATAGATATATTATATATATATATATATATATATCTATATTTAATAGATATATTGTGACATCTATAAATAGTGAAATCTGCCTGAGCCGGGGTGACATCCATTAATCAAGGAGTTTGGCTAGGCAGCGTGACATCTATAAATAGTGAAATCTGCCTGAGCCGGGGTGACATCCATTAATCAAGGAGTTTGGCTAGGCAGCTGCTGACCTCCTGGGTCATGACCTCACCTTCGGCGATAACGAGAAACGCCTGGAGGGGGTAGCCGAGGGCAACAGCTGTGCCCCCACGCCCTAGGCTGGAAGTGACCCAGAAATACCCGAAGGAGTCAGTCCGAGTCCGTTCCTTGAACCGCGAACACCTTCCCTCCAACCCGTAGGATCTGACGCCGCCTCCGCCACGTCTACCGCGCCAAGATCCCTTTTAATCTGCGTGTCTGTTCCCTCAATAAAGCTGAGAAACAGATACTGAGTTTTCCTCTGGACCTGCCAGATAATATAGTGGTGTTCTAGTATCATTCAAATTAGAGACCATTATAGCTGGTGTTCAGGGTGGTAGAACTCACGTTCCTGCCTCCGCTCGAAATCGTCGTCAGCAGCCTACAGGACTACGTAAGTACACAAGGGTCATTTTCCTTTTTCCGTGTCCCCCATTTGTGTGCTACGAGCCAATCATTTTCTTAAGTGTACAAGTGCTTAGGTCCGTAGGGAATAGGGAAGGTCGTGTTTTGCGCGTATACGGGAATTACTGAGAGTATTTTTCCTTTTCATCTGATAACAGTCACAATATTTAAAAAAACTGAGGAATTTTTTTTGAAGTGCTGTTAAATTCATTTCTCTTTTTCTACATTCTCTGATGAGCTCTCCTCCTTCGGAAAATACTCGTGCGAAAAAGTCGATTGTCGTAAGGGCTCTGCAGACTTCGCTAGGTTTCTCCCCTAAGGACTCTGACTCTTCTCTTACTTCTTCTCGCTCTTCTTCTCCTACACCATCTACTTCTGAATTAGTCTCCCCTCCTTCTCTCGCAACACAAACAGAAACCATTCTCTCTCCAACTCCACCCCCCTCCTCTGACCTCACCCTTGTTACGGCTGCGGCAAACATGAATCCCGGCATGGTTCCCACGATGTACAATGTTGCTTCAAAATTCTCGGGTTCAAACGTCTCTGTTGACCAATTCTTTGCGGATGTGGAAGACACAGTAATCCATTCAGGGGTTAGACGGGAGTCCGAGCATTTTGCTACATCGTGCCTCGTGGCGGCCAGAATGCGACTCAACCACGAAAGCCCGAGAGTGGCTGAGGCGCTCGATTCTTTTAATCATTTGCCGGAAGATCAAAAGTCGTATGGAATGTTGAAGAGTATTTTCACTTCAACATTTTCGAGGCAGACAGAGAATCACCATCTACGACTCGTAGAATTATTAGAATCAAAACCCACTTCCTTTTCTAAAGATGATCTTTCATCTTATCTAAATAAATTTCGCGTAAAGCTTATGCAGTGGGCGCAGTCTATCCCGGGATCAGACGCGTCGGTGTGTCTGAAGCAGTGTGTTACTCAGAGCACATCGCACGCGGCAGTTCTTGAACATTTTGCTAAAGCGTGGTTAGTGTCTTCAATCTCTCCAGCTGTGCGCAAACGAGTTTGGGATAAAGTCGACAGTGCTTCATTCGATAAGCTTCCTGAAGTCCTCGCGAATGAGATGTCAGACAAGGGTGGAAATGTGCAGGTGGTTGCAAATGTGGTTAGAACAGGGAAAAACAAGGGTAATAATGCCAAATATAACAGTTCGGGGCGGAATGAACCGCGGCGTGAACCGCCAGTGCGGACGAAGGCAGGAAATGGACGTGCCTCGCCCGCGCCCGCGTACCGCTGCGCAGAGCAATCCCCCCCTCCCCCACTCTCGCGTGCGTATCCGGAGCCTCCCTCTGGAGCGCAGTACTTTGTCGCGCCTTCTCCCTCGGTGACTGCTCGCAAAAACCCACGACCACATGTGGCTAACTGGGCGCCGAAACCTGGGCAGTGTCGTAGATGTTTAAGGATGCGTCGTCCGTCTAAGTGCTCTGCTAAGCAGTTCTGTCCGTACTGCAACAAGCAGGGTCACGCGTTTAATGAGTGCACGTGGTTTCCGGACCAGGTGGCGATCACCCTTAAATTCATTGCGAGAATGAACAGGGACGGTGCATATAGTAAGCGGGTGGTTCATTTTTTAGAGGAAGACATGGCAGGGTTCGAACCGGGAGAAGAAGTGCATTGGTCTCCGGTGTAGTTACGTCGTCTTCTCGGTCTCGTGTCGTTAGTGCTGGTATACCGAACACAGGAACGGGCCCCCCTCTCTTACCTGCTAAACTTAATGGGAAAGTCGCATACTCCTTCATTGATACAGGAAGTTGCGTCAGTCTCGTGAGTGAACGGGTGTTAGAGGAGTTTCAGCTCTCGTCGGAGGTATCGCCAGCCAAGGTTTGTGTTAGAGGTGTGACTGGATCTAAGCTAGGTGTAGCTGGAACTACGTATGTAAGATTGAGGTTTGGAAATATCATTTTTCCTCATCAGTTTGTCGTAGTGAAGGGTTACCATAGTTTCCCCGGCCATTTGCTCCTTGGCCATGATTTTCTATATCGTTCTGGTATGGTTCTGCGACCGCAGCAGAATGAGGTGGAAATTCAAGGTGATGTTTATAAGCTAATTGAGCCGAGTTCCATCTGGAAACACCCAGACCCCTTTCACCCTAGCATGCTTGGTTCCGCATCTACCACAAACAGCGACACGTCTCGGTTGTGTCATTCATCATACACGACCACACGCACGGACACATCACTCTCCTCTCCTACTCGTCCTCCCTTGACCCCTCCCCCTACCTCCCCTGTCTCTTCCCCGCAATTACCTCCTCCCCCTATCTCTCCTCCACAACCGATTCTATCTCCCTCACGTTCCATGACTTCTACGAGTCCTTCTAGGTCTCACTCTATTCATCATGGAATTGTTTCCCCTCAGCATGCTACAGATACCTCAAGCACACATCACGCGGCCACATCTCACACATCATCCCGCTCATCAAAGCATCGAATGTGGGTTGACAATGATGGTTTGGCGCACTTAGTGGCGCGGGAGTCTGTAGTAATTCCGCCTTTCCATGACGTTCTGGTTAATGTAACGGCTTCGGTTGGTAAATATGGCACATGCTTGGTCCTCCCTGAGAATTGTCGAGTAAAGGGGACATGTGTTCTTCCCTCTCTGTATACCTTGCGGAGGGGAGTGCGCAAGTCCATGTGATGAACTTAACACCTGCCCCTTTGTCTATTAATAGTGGTGTCAGATTAATAGATTGTGAGGTCACGGATCTCCTGATAGCTGAGTTTGAACTGCCTGCGTCAGCTTTCTCTGGCGCTGTTTCTTCCACTAGGCAAGTTGTTAAATCAATACCCCGACATTTTACCGACCACGGACCGTCCGTTAGGCAGAACGCACATGGTAGAACACTCTATTACTCTAGAGCCTGGATCTAAGCCTGTGTATATTCCGGCATACAAGATTCCGCACAGCAGGCGTCAGATTCTAGAGGAGGAAGTGCGCGGTATGCTGCAGCAAGGGCTGATTCAACCTTCGACTAGCCCGTGGTCAGCGCCGATGCTGCTGGTGCCGAAGCGTCAGCAAGGTTTTCGTCCTGTTTGCGATTTTCGGCGCCTGAACAAGGTGACCGTTCCGTCACCTTTTCCTATTCCTAACCTTCGTCAGCTCTTGCAAGACATTGGTGGAAAGAGTAAGGTCTTCTCCTCCATTGACCTGGCGAAAGGTTTCCTTCAGGTCCCCCTGGCAGAGGACAGCCGCCCATACACTGCATTCTCGACGCATGTGGGTCACTTTGAGTTCCTGGTGTCACCTATGGGTCTCAGGAATTCACCTCTGACGTTTAGTCGTCTTATGGGTCTCGTCCTGCAGGGTTTAATTAATACATATAATATACATATATATATACATATATATCTTCATATCTATCTATCTATCTATTTATCTATCTATCTATCTATATATGTGTGTGTGTGTGTGTGTGTGTGTGTGTATAAATATACATATATATATATATATATATATATATCATATATATACATATATATACATATATATACATATATATACATATATATGCATATATATACATATATATACATATATATATATATATATATATATATATATATGTATATATATACATATATATATATATTATATATATATATATATATATATATATATATATATATATATATATATACATTTATGCATATATATATATCTATAATACAAAAATTTATATATACATATATATATATATATACATATACATATAATATATATATACTATATATATATATATATATATATATATATACATATATATATCATCATCATCATCATCAAGGGGCTAACGCCGACGGGGGCGCATGGCCGCATCCACCCTTCGCTTCCAGCCACGAGGATCCCTCGAGGCGAGTCTCGAGGCAGGCACACGGCCCATCTCTAATTCCTCGCGACAGGTCTCGTCGAGCTGCCCAAGCCATGATCTCCTAGGTCGTCCCACAGGTCTCCTCCACCCAGGGTTGTCTCGCAGAGAGACAACCTGATGGACAGGGTCGTCCATAGGGAGGCGAGCTAGGTGGCCATATAGCCTGAGTTGGCGATCCCGGATTATGCAAGTAACAGGTCCCATGCCAGTCTCACGGTGCAACCGCTGGTTGGACAGGTGGTCCTGCCAACTGTACTCCATGATCCGGCGAAGGGACTTGTTACAAAAGGCATCAAGGCGAGACTCCAAGGCACTGGATATCGTTCAGGTTTCGCTTCCATAGAGCAAAACTGGAAGTATCAGGGCCTTGAAGACACGCAGCTTGGTCCTTCTGCATAGGTACCGACATCTCCAAACGCTCTTGTTGATCGAGTTCATGGCTCCTGTTGCCAGACCAATCCGTCTACTGACTTCCTGGTCTGACAACCCAGAGATATGGACTACGCTACCAAGGATGGCAACATCGTCGGCAAAGTCAAGGTCCGAGACCTTAATATTGCCTAGTGTTGCTCCGCACTGACTTTGGCTAGTAGCTCTGCCCATTATCCAGTCCATACAAGTGTTGAAAAGTGTGGGTGCAAGGACACAGCCTTGCCTCACCCCTGAATTAACAGGGAAGAAGTTCGACATACCCCCACCACACTTTACAACACTTTCAGTACCAGTATAGAGGCTTGCTATCAGGCCAATAATCTGTGTCGGAATTCCCCTGAGCCTCAGGATCTCCCATAGCGATTCCCGATGCACCGAGTCAAACGCCTTCTTGAGGTCGATGTAGGCTGCAAGCAACCCACGACCAAACTCACGACGGCGTTCCACAATTACTCGAAGTGTTAGTATACTGTCTATTGTGGACTTGCCAGGAGTAAATCCAGACTGCTCCGGTCTCTGGTGCCTCAGTAGGTGGTTGCGGATCCGTTTCAGAAGAATGTGGGCGAGAACCTTGCTGGTATGCTGAGCAGTGTAATGCCACGGTAGTTGCTACAGTCCCATCGATCCCCTTTCCCCTTCCAGAGAGGGATGACCACGCCCCTCAGCAGGTCAGGGGGAATGGTACCAGACTGCCAAATGGCAGTCAGGACTGTATGCAGGCCCCGAGCCATAGGTTCACTCCCAGCCTTTAGCAGTTCAGCAGGGATATCACATATGCCTGCAGCTTTCCCACTCTTCAGCTTGGAAATCGCCAGCCTAACTTCTGTTAGGGTAGGAGGTTCCTCGCTGATGGGTGGGTCCGGCACAGGCACTGCGACATTGCTTGCATCCAAGCTAACTGTTGGAGGGTCCACCTGGTACAACTGTTCAAAATACTCAGCCCAACGTTCACGAACCCCAACATGATCTGAGATGATCCGTCCATCCCCTGATCGGACTGCTGTCATCTGTGAGGAAGGCTTAGGGTTCAGTTTTCTCAGGGCTTGGTAGGCAGGGCGAAGGTCATTTACCACGAAATGGCCTTCAGCCTCCTCAGCAAGATTCCTGATAGACTGTTCCTTGTCCCTTCTCAGCAGTGTCCGAGCCCTACTCACCATGGAACGTCGCAAGACTTGATTCCCATTCAGCCGATCCTTGCGACACGCTTCAGTGGCCTCTAATGTCTCCAGGGAGATGGTATTCTGCCTTGTCCTTGGGCGTACGCCAATGGACTCCTGAGCTGCTTCGAGTGTTACGCGCTTGAAGGACTCCCACAGAGCAACTGGATCCGTCAGGTTGCTGGTTTCTGACAATCGGTCAGAGACTGCCGTGGCGAACCCACGGGCACACTCCTCCTCCCTTAGTCTGTCCAAGTGAAACACCTTAGGGTGGCCACTGGAGGGACGGGGAGTTTTGAAGTGGACCCGCAGGATAGCCACAAGCAGCCTATGGTCGGTGCCACAGAACTCAGCACTCCGGTAAACCCTGCAGTTCTGGAGGATCCTCCATCGCGTGCTGACAAGAATGTGGTCGATCTCCTTGGCCACATTACCCGTATCGCTGTACCAAGTCCAGCGATGCGGTTGGAGCGCTGGTACCAGGAGCAGAGATCCTCATTTTCTGGGACCTAGCAAAGTCCCGGAGAAGGAGGCTATTCTCGCTGCTGGGATCAGCTCCCGAGCCATGGGGGCCGACAGACATCTCGTAGCCAGCTCGGTCACAGCCGGATACCGCATTGAAGTCGCCCAGAACAATGCGAATGTACATCGGTAGGAGCGTATACAGCAAGAAGCCAAAAGCATGCTTCAGTCTCAATGCCATGATACGCTCATCAACCGGTGTCACCTCGACTACCGCGGGCTGAAGTCGACTGGAGATGGCTATGGCTACACCCTGGAGGTGGTGACCATCGCTGCGGCCCGACCAGTAGTAGGTGTAACCACCCACACTGATCGTGCTGCTACCAGGTCTTCTCACCTCTGAGAGGGCAGCCACCTCAACTCCCAGTCGCTTCAATTCCCGCGATAGCAGAGGTAACCGCTCATCCTGCCGCAAGGACCGGATGTTCCAAGCGCCTACCCGGAAAGCACGCCTGAGGTTAAGCCTCGGGTGGTCACTCCGGGTGCACGCCACCTCTGCCGCCCCCGCCAACACAGCCCCAAATAAAGGGGGTCGGCAGGCTGTGGGACCGCCTATCCAGCTGTGGGGTTCTCGAGGGCTTTCCCCCACAAGCTTCATGGTGGGTTGGCGCCTGCCGGGGCGCAGGCGGGACGAGTAACTCTCGTTCCAATCCCGCACCCTGACATTTGCCCTCCCAGCGGGACCCACAGCCCGCCTTACTTGCTGGGTGGTAGGGACCACACCCCTCCCCCCAGCATTTCCATTTATAAGAGACGTTGCCAGAGGGTCATTCTGGGGGAGGGAGGACTGGCAAGGCCCACCTCCCCCGAGCCGCCCCATTACCCCAGGTGGCTAGGGGGCAGAGGAGTTGGTACGAAGCCAGAGCGTGTCCACACGCCGAGTGGGCCATAACTACCGTACCTCTGGGCCTCCTGCTCTCCGAGAATCC
>NC_051391.1:25232484-25244984 GCF_015228065.2 Penaeus monodon | reverse complement strand
GTGTGTGTGTGTGTGTGTGTGGGGTTGTTGTGTTTGGGGTGTGTGTGTGTGTGTGTGTGTGTGTGTGTGTGTGTGGGGTATTATATTTATATACATAAAATTTAATACTATATATTTATATATATATTAATAAATTTAAATTATTTATTTATATATATTTCATAACAAAATAAAAATATATAAATATTAATATTATAAAATTTTTTTAAATTATATATATAATAATTATATATAGATATTTTAAATAATTTATAATTATATTATATATATTTTATTAATACATTTTATATAATATTATAATATATATAAAATTACATATTGTTATTTTTTTTGTAACTTTACTTATATATTATTATATAATTTATTATATTATATAATATATTATATCTATATTTATATATAATTAAAAATAATATAAATAAATATATTAATATATATATGATATATTTTATATTATATATATATATATTTTAATTATTTTAAAAATATATAATGTATATATAATATGTTTTTATATTATTATATTAATATATTATATAATATATATTTAATTATATATTATAATAACACACACACACACACATTGTTATATATATATATATATTAATATAATATTAATAATCTGTTAAAAATATTATAAATATAAAAAAAATGATATGTTATAATTATATATATAATATTATATATATATAAAATTATAAAATATAGATTATATATATAGTATATATATATATATAATATAATTAAATTATATATATTTTTAATAATATTTTATATTATATATATATATATATATTTTAAAAAAGGTTATATACTATTTAAGTAAATATAAAATTTTTAAAATTTATAAATTATTTTTTATAAAATTTTTTATTATGTTTTAATATTTTTATATATAATATATATATATATATTTTATTTATTAATATATTTTTATATATTTTAATAATAATAATTTATAAAATATACTATATACTCAGGAGGTATAGCCCATATTCGTTATCTTTACCCCCACCTCTCCCACAGGCGGGAAAAAAGCAACAATGACACCCCAAATAAAAGACCTCGAGGTGGAAAACCTCTTGTAGGGGCCCCGGGGGGCGAAGTCTTGCCCCCCACCGTGGACAATTTTCAGGGGGGGCTATTTCTTAAAAAGCATCCCTTGTATCTCGGGACAAGATGCAGGGCCTGGACTTTGGGCGCTGGGACTTCGCCGAAGCTCAGGGGAAAACCCTTTTCCGCGAAGGAGGAGGATCCCCCACGGGGTGTTGCCCCAAACGGCAAAAGTTTTTTCAATTTGTATTTTTTTATTAAATAAATAATGCATTTGTATTTTTCACCAGTCACTCCTAAACAAAAACGATGCACTGGGTCGAAACCCCTTTTTTTTTTATTTTTTAAGTATTTTTATAAGAATTGCTTTTAAGTTTCCACGTTTTTATTCTTTAAATTTGAAAGTTTTTAAAAATTTTTTACTTCTTTTATCGATTTTATTGGAATTTGTTCATTTTCCGATGGTTTTTTTTAATTGAATAATTAAAACCCTTACCGAGGGGTCGGAACAAGTTGTAAACCAAAACTTGACGGGAAATAAAAGCAGGCAACTTGTCTGACGGGAGCGCGCGCTCGCGCGCAGGGGAAGTTTCAGCGCGCTCCTAGGGTTGGTTTGCGAAAAAACCGCAACGAAAGTTTTGTATCCAAAACTGTAAAAAGTTTTTAGACTTTCTGTTTTTTATTATATGTCCTATGAACGATTTTTTTTCTTATACTATATATAAAGCCAAATTTTACGTGTAATCACAATTTTTAGGGTGTAAAGTAAATGGTTTGTCTGTGCGTGAGATCGAACAAGCGTAAAACTTAATTTTATTTTTTTTTCAAAATTTCATATACAAATGCATAAATAGTCTATGATGTATATATATACATTACTTACAAAAATTTAATATAAAATTTTTGTCATTTTCAAATCTTTTTCGCATAAAAGGCTAAAAAGCACGGGTTTCCTTTCAATGAATAAATAATAGAAATATTACAATTTTCCCCTTTACCCAGCTTCGGGATGAAATGCCTGAAAAGGTGAGGGTGGAAAGTCAATTTTTTGTCTGTGCATGAGATCAAAACATAGCGTAAAACTTAAATTTTTATTTTTTTCAAAATTCCATATAAAAAGCATAAATAGTCTTGTTAGTAAATATGCTTTAAATTACAAAAATAATAAAATATTGTTATTTTCAAATTACTTCAGGCATGAAATGCCTAAAAGAAGGGGTTTTCCTTTTCAATGAAAAAATAATAGAAAAAGTAAAAATTTCCTTTTATCCCGTTTCAGGCTGAAAGCCTAAATCACGGGTTTTTCATTTTCAATAATAAATACATAGAATCTGTGTAGATAATTTACTCTATTTTACACTATGTACACTTCTGAGAGCCGAATCCACATGCTTCAGGCATGAAACGCCTGAAAACACGGTGTTGGGCAAAGTGAGTCCGCGCAACTGCACACCCCTGGTCCCCCTCCTGCGCCGGGGGTTTCCCTCCACAAGCACACACCGACGCCCCCCCGACGATGGGTGGTTCAACTGGCAAGTGTCCCTGCTGGGGAACCCTCCTCGTGGCGCCCCTGAGGAGGATTCCCCCGGAGGAGCCAGGGGGCCCGCCGTAAAAAGATCAAGAAAAAAAGATTGTAAACAAAAAAGGACAGTAAAACATTGAATAAATTTTTTTATCAAATAAAGAAAAAAAAAAAGGTCGAGCTTTCTTTATCTTCGCGAATCCCTGAACAGTTTTTGGGAAACTCAAACTGTGTTCCGCCGGGGGGCCGGGGGATGCCCGCGTTGGTCGTAGCATAAACGGTAAAAAAAAATCTTCTTGTACCATTTGAGGGTTTTCCCTCTCGTTGATAGGACTGCGCCAGCTGATCCGAGAGGTCGACGCCCTTCATGCTTTGTTGTAGGCAAGAAACTTCGGGCTTCGACCTCCCCACCCCTCGGCGGTTGGGAAGCAGGGTTCGCCTTTGCTGGGGTGGGGGGTAGAAAGCATCGTAACGGACGCTTGTCCCCCACTGAAGGAGATCATTCCGGTCTTGCGGACCGGAGTGTTTTGTCCCCGATTTCCCTGCAGGCCGAGGGCATGCCACCCCGGTTGAACGCACAGCCCCCAACGCATGTCTTCCGGGCCTGCAGGAAGGGAAAGAGAGGGGGAGGTGTACCATTTGTGGGTGCATAACTGGTACCCCTTGTAAAAAGATCGCCTTCTCCAGCGGTGGGTGAGGGCCCCTTCTGCTGGATGGAAATCGCTGCGGTCTGCCCCCATGTAGATTTTGAGGCCGCCGTATACCCTGCCTTGGCCCGTCGGACGAGCAAAGTTTGTGCCCTTTAACCCTCTCCGAGCCCTTTTGCTCGGATTGTACTGGGGGGCGTGGTGACGCCCTTAAAGGCCCCACAACCCCTTCGTCGAGGGTCACGTTCTTGTTCGGGCGAAGGCGGATCGATCCCGGCGTTTCCAAGACGTTAACACAGGCCCCGGTTTCCAAAAGCCTGCCCTTTTCCCGGGATCCCCCCTTCGTTATAACGAAGTGGAGCGCGGAGGTCAGGCATCGAGCGGTCATGGTCATCGTTTTGGCAAACACCGAGGGGACATCAAGGGGTCCGTCACCCCTTTCCCTCTGGTCCCTCTTCGACTGAAGGCCCATCGGAATCGTAAGCCGACATGGAGCAAATTCCCGCACCGTTGGTCCCCACCCCTTCATAGGGATGAAGGGGTGCGGGGGGTTCTGTCGAAAACCCTGTGGTTGGAAGAAAAAGACATTGTAAAATGGGTTTTTTTTCAAAAAAGAGAGACCCCGAACAGCGGGAAAAAACCCTTTGGCTTGCGGCGGGGCCCTACAGAGAGTTGTCTTGACATTGTCAAATCAAATTTTTTTCCATCCAAGTGATTTTTTTCCCCCTCGGGGTCGTTTTATTGCGTTTTTTTCAGAGGCATTACCCCAGTCGATTCGCCAGGGGGGTCCCTGGGGCACGGGAAAAAGTCACGTGAGGTAATTGGGGGAAAACGTGGTAAACTTGGTGAACTACCAAATGGCAATCATTGTCCCCCAAAAGATCAAAAAAATCACGTAAAACACGCACATGCAGAAAAAGCACACGTACACACCCGGGACTTCAGAACGTCACGGGACATGCAGATAGTACACAGTACACACACGCACTGCTCTTCTCTCTCTCTCTCTCTCTCTCTCTCTCTCTCTTTCTCTTCTCTCTCTCTCTCTCCCCCACGTACACACACGCACTGCTCCTTTTCTTCTCCTCTCTCCTCTCTCCTCTCTCTCTCTCTTCTTCCACACACACACACACACACACACACACACACACACGCACGCACGCAATGCTCTCTCTCTCTCTCTCCCCACCCCCGCCCCCGCACATGCTTTTTCTTCCTCTCTTTACAACACACGCACACACACACAGCACACACGACTCCATCTTTTCCTCCTCCTTTTTCTCTTACATACAACACAAACCCCACATTCTCTCTCTCTCTCTTCGCTCTCTCATTTTATAAACACAAAGTCGTAGGGCGTGCTCAGGTAACACTTTTTGAGGCTGCAGGTTTCGAGACAAAAAAAAAAAAGAAATTACAATAACATTTAAAAAAAGGGGTTCCCCGGTGACCGTCCTCCCCCGTCACCCACGAGTCCCTTTTACCACCTTACACACGCTCACACATTTATCCCCTTTACTACGCCCCACAACTTACTTCTTCCTTTTTCAAAAACTTCTGCAAAAGACCTCCTCTCCCCCTCACCCCCCAATCCCCTTAACACTTTTTTCACACCTCAACATTACCCTTTCACAATACTGCCACACAACACTTTTTCCTTTTCAAATACTTACTGAGGACCGTCCTCTCCCCCTCACCCACGAGTCCCTTACACATTTTCAAAAAGTCCCATTTATCCCCCTTTTACAATACTGCCCCACAACTTACTTCTTCCTTTTTTAAATACTTACGAATGACCCTTTCCTTCCCGTCACCGACGAGTCCCTTACACACCTTTACACAGACACACACTCTCCCTTTTACATTCGGACAAATAACTTACTTCTCCCTTTTTTTAAAAACTTACTGCAAAGCCCTCCTCTCCCGCCCTACGACAAATTTCACGTGTGTAGGCGTCCCGTACCGTACGAAAAAATTGCACGGTTTTTAGCGTCCCCCTCGGGAAGGGGATTATTACGACTAGCACGCTGTAGATACCTGTCGGTACGGGTCCGGTAACCTCACGCTAGGGGGGAGCGGGGCCGCTTATGCGAAAAAAAACGTCGAACAAACAAAAATGACAAAAAAAACGTTATCGAACTATCAATACCATAATTTTTTAAACTTTCAAAAAATATTAACTTTTATATTCAACAAAAAAGCTCAAAAAAATTCTCTATACAGGGATACAAATTGCAGTGTTAGGGCCCCCCTCGGGCGGGGTTTTGACTATCAAAAACCCAAAAGGCGGCCGTCGGATCGCGTCCGGTAAAACACGCGTTAGGGGGGACCCCGGGCCCCCAAAGGCCATTTTTTATTTCATTGTTCATTTATTTTTATTTTAAATCAGTAACTTTTTTGTACTTTTTTTATTAAAAAATTATGATTTTATTTTAGTCATTTTTCTACTTTAAATTTTTTTGATTTCAATTCCAAGAAAAAAACCATCTTAAAAAAAGAGTCCCGCGAAAAGTAACGTGGGAGGCCTAAACAAAGCCGGGGGGTTTTGCTACTCCCTAGCCCCGGCAGTCTGAGGAACCCCGGAACGGGCTTCCCGTTAGAAAGTGGTCGTGGGGGGTTTTTTTCAAAATAGGTAGCAAGAGATAATTTTCGGGGGCTTTGTTTGGGCCCAAAGGACCGTGCCTGGTTTTCTATTGCGTTTTTTTGTGTTTTATCCCCAAATGCCATTTTTTTTTATCGTTCTTTTTTTTTTTTGTATTTTTTTTTAGTCCTTTTTTTCTAGCTTGTTTCTTTATCATTTGTTTTACTATTTATTGTACGTTCATCGGGCTTTAAAATTGTTTTATGTTCCATGTTTGTTTATATTTGGTTTTGTATTAAACCATTTTACGTTTTATTCGGTTTTTTATCGTTTTATGTTTTACTGTCTTTTTTCTTTTTAAATTGATTTATAATAAACCTGTATTACATATACTTTTGTTTTTTGAAAAGCCCCCTGTAAAGATGAGACAAACACTAAATGAGAACCCCTACAATGACTGGTGATAGTTTTTTATTTTAATCAAGGGGCTACTTTTCACAAATTCGTATCGCACAGCCTCTCCTGGCTTAATCACGCGTACCGCCTTTTTATCCTCGCACCCAACACCCACCCACACCCACACACACTTAACCCCTTTCCTCTCTCCCCACAATTTCTTCTACACTACATTCTTCCCCATATACACTAGTTCCCTACGTTAAATTAAAAGGGTGGGGGCGTGACCCCTTTTTATCCTGCGAGGGGAAAAATTGTATTTTGCTTTTTTCAAGGGGGGTCAACTGGACACCTGGCATCGGGTTGGATTATGATAGGCTCATTCATTAGGAGGGGTGACCACTCGTGTGTGTAACAGGGTCAATTATCGGTCCAGGTACAAGTTTAGATATGATGAATATTGCGGCGCTGGGGTGCGAGGGTATGGGAGAGGGGATGCTGATGGGGTGGGGTAGGAGGGGTGGGGGGATCATCTGTCACGGTTATTGATTATGTCACTTTCATTAGCTATAGGTGTGATCACTCGCCTGTAGCACTTCAGTACAGGTCTGTATTATCTCCTTAAGCAGGACTTGTGACTGTTTGCTTCTTCTTTTCCTTACTATTATTACTTTGTAATGGGGTATGGAGGAATGTGGGGCAGGGGCGGTAGGAAGGGGAGGAGGGTTGCTTTGGAGGGGATGGGGAGGGTAAGAGGAACCCTTAAGGTGTGCGTGTTAGACATCATTAGAGGGACATTTATGGATTATAATTAATTAGGAAGGGTGATCACTCGTCTGTAACAGGGTCAGTTATCGATCCAGGTACAAGTTCAAACGTGATGAATATTGCGGTACGGGTGGGAGGGTATGGGAGAGGGGGTGCTGATAGGGTGGTGTAGGAGGTTTGGGGTGGAGGGGTGATCTGTGGTACCTGGCATATTGTTTTAGAGAGGAAAGGAGGGGAGGGGAGCGGTGTTTGTAGCACCTGACATTGGGTGCATGTCTTTGCGTATGTCAGTAGCTGGATGTATGTTTGTTTGTTTGTCTGTTACTTCTCCTTCCTCTTATTCTTATTCTTCTTATTGGTTTGGGGAGGAGTGGCACCCTTCAGGTGTGGTGTGTGTGTGTGTGTGTGTGTGTGTGTGTGTGTGTGTGTGTGTGTGTGTGTGTGTGTGTTAGACATCATTAGAGTATTCTTCTTCTTGTAATTATTATTATTATTGTTGTTATTATTATTATTATCATTACTGCTTTGGAAAGGAAGGAAGGGGGAGGGGGGGCACCCTTCGGGTGCCCCCCTCCCCCTTTCCACACACGCACACACACACACCCTTCAGGTGTGTGTGTGTGTGTGTGTGTGTGTGTGTGTGTGTGTGTGTGTGTGTGTGTGTGTGTGTGTGTGTGTGTGTGTGGTGCGTGCGTGCGTGCGTGCGTGCGTGTGTGTGCGTGCGTGTGTGTGTGTGTGTGTGTGTGTGTGTGTGTGTGTGTGTGTGTGTGTGTGTGTGTGTGTGTGTGTGTGTGTGTGTGTGTGTGTGTGTGCTCAGTCATTAGGAGGGGTGATCATTCGTGTGTGTAACAGGGACATTTATCGATCCAGGTACAAGTTTAAAAATGGTGAATATTGCGGTGCGGGGTGAGAGGGTATGGGAGAGGGGTTGCTGATGGGGTGGGGTAGGAGGGGTGGGGGGTGGGATCATCTGTGGCAGCAGGCATATTGTTTCAGAAAGAAGGGGAGGGGAGGGGAGTCCTCCAGGTGTGTGTGTGTGTGTGTGTGTGTGTGTGTGTGTGTGTGTGTGTGTGTGTGTGTGTGTGTGTGTGTGTGTGTGTGTGTGTGTGTGTGTGTGTGTTAGACATCATTAACTATGGTTAATGATTTCGGTTGTAGTCATTGATTACGATAATCACTTTCAGTGGTCATTAACCTACTTCTTGTGACGCAGGTGAGTCGTTCTGTCCAGTCGCCTGTATTGGATAGGAGGGGTGGGGGAGGGACCCCCTGTGCCTGTTAGATATCATTAGAGTCGGTTAATGATTTCCAGTTCCGATCATTGATTATGATAATCACTTTAATTAGGCCTACTTTCTGCTATAATTCGCCATGAACGACCGTAAGGTAGTCTGGTGTAGTCTGGTGTGCATGCTAGTCATCATTAACTATGGTTAATGATTCCAGTTATAGAAATAGCATCAAATATGATGGATTGAAGAATTCTCATCAGACATGGGAGGATCAGGATATGAACATAGATGTATAAACCAGGTCAACTTAAAGTAATGCATGGCCATCAAATAAATAGTCTAACATATGATACTGATCATGTTTACTATAAGAGTACTGGAAGATTGTAGGGTTAGTTATGGATTCATCATCAGATAGTTTACTGAGAGTGTAGTGGCCACTACAAGCACTGGGATAAGACTGAACAATCACGTATCATCGACACAAGCTGAACTATGTGGAAAATTGGGAGCACTGGACTCAACAGCAAGATCCCTGTGTTTGTCCACATAATGGATGAACGTTGTTTGATAGCTCATAGGTTGCGAGGTCAGGGAAGTGTGATTGCATATGTCTGGATGCCTTCACATGTAGATGTCCATTTTAACAAAGTTGTTGATGAGGTTGCAAAAGAGGAGACCAGGAAATATGAAGTGGACATGAAGCGCATGACTCATAAACAGACAAAGAACCATATCAAGAGTATACAGTTATATTATGACGAAGCGATAGAAACGAGCGACACTTTTAGATACTGCATACATCTAGAGATGAACACAAACTTTAATTTTGAGAGGGGCAAGAACAAACGGAAATATAGTGTTTACATGAAGCTAGCAGGAAAAAAGAATACAGGGTTTGTAAATCACCAAGATGCCTTTTTTACACTATACATTACAATGCTCTATGCTTCAGACATAAAAATGCAGAGAAAACATGTTTACCTGAACAGGCTGTTTGAATGATCATCGACACAAGCTGAACTATGTGGAAAATTGGGAGCACTGGACTCAACAGCAAGATCCCTGTGTTTGTCCACATAATGGATGAACGTTGTTTGATAGCTCATAGGTTGCGAGGTCAGGGATACTGCATACATCTAGAGATGAACACAAACTTTAATTTTGAGAGGGGCAAGAACAAACGGAAATATAGTGTTTACATGAAGCTAGCAGGAAAAAAGAATACAGGGTTTGTAAATCACCAAGATGCCTTTTTACACTATACATTACAATGCTCTATGCTTCAGACATAAAAATGCAGAGAAAACATGTTTACCTGAACAGGCTGTTTAAATGATCAGGAATGGCCACGTATTTGAATTTTTGCAGGCATTTTGCACCAATATTATAATTGTACCTGGCAAAAAAAGAAAGAAAGAAAAAAATGCACAGTTAATTAGGCTGTTACTCCTAGTGAGACTATAATTGAGGTTGCGATGACTGCCATATGTTGTGCATTATTTTTTCTGAGACAAACATTTCAAACAATAATCTGTTCAAATCTCTTCTCCAGGATCATAATTGCATATTGCACATATATTATGTGTTGTGTGTATGTATGTGATCATGTGAGCCAGGATGGGACTTATCAAAATGAGGATGGAAATTCGAAGTGTTATATCACTCTACCGATATGTAAATCATTGACTGAATGTTTTTATTTCTGTATTTAAGAGTGTCTCTGCCCCCCTCTCCTTCCCCCTTCCATCTCTCTCATTCTCTGTTCTTCCCTCTCTTTCTCTCTCGTTCCCTCCCTCCCTCTCGCCGTATCTCACGGGACAGACTAAAACGAATGTAGATAGAAAAACTAAATGTAGAAAAACGAATGACAAGCATAACACTGTAAACAGTGGGATGACACGGTTTTGAGCAAAATAAAAGTGGGATGACACGGTTTTGAGCAAAATAAAAGTGGAATGTCAGCGTTTCCAGAGTTTTAAAAGTGGAATGTCAGCGTTTCCAGTGTTTTAAAGTGGAATGTCAACGTTTCCAGTGTTTTAAAAGTGGAATGTCAACGTTTCCATTGTTTTAAAAGTGGAATGTCAGCGTTTCCAGTGTTTTAAAAGTGGAATGCCAGCGTTTCCAGTGTTTTAAAAGTGGAATGTCAACGTTTCCATTGTTTTAAAAGTGGAATGTCAGCGTTTCCAGTGTTTTAAAAGTGGAATGCCAGCGTTTCCAGTGTTTTAAAAGTGGAATGTCAGCGTTTCCAGTGTTCTGGTGTAGTGATTAACTCTTAAGTACCCTGCCACCACCTGGTTAATATGTCCATGAACAATAAGTGTACCGAAAGAAGACGTGTAGAAGGGTGTAAATTGGTAAAAAGGAAAATATTCATGTAAGAAAAGGGAAAAATGACCCAATCCACAAGAGTTTTGTCTGGTAAGCGTGTTAAAATCCGAGGGGAGTGCGTGTCAGCCTTAAGGGCTGATAGAAGGTGGTTAATTGCTTGCCACAGGTAGCTAAGTATGGCTACCTGTTGTCTCTTAAAAAAAGGTTTAAGTAAAAAGGGGAATTTCACTCACGGATCTTAAAAATACACATTTATTAAAACACGGACACTTTATAAAAAACGTAAAACTGATAAAACACCAAAAAGTAAACATTAAAACACTAAGAAATTGAAAACAAGAACCAGAACATAAAATATAAAGGAGCACTCGGGTTTTTATTATAAAAAATGAAAAACTTAAAATATCCCACCTTACTGCCTTTAACACCTCGTCCTTACGACCGCAGGGGAAACCACAAAAAACAACAACGTCAATAGCTTCCACCGGGTATACATAGGCCGCTATGAGGACGTTACAACCTATACCCCTGCCAACCCCCTTTCTTTCTTTGTTGGATTTCTTGGCTATCAACCAGCGGCATGTGGCCAAGGTTATTAAGCCAATGGATCCTATTTATTCTATCAATCTATATAAGGTCATAAAGTTTTGTCTCCCTTAAAAAAGTGATTACTTTACTGATGATTTTTTCATCATCTGATAATATGTTTAATAGTATTAAAAAAAAAAAAAAATTTGTAAATAATTTTTAAATCTTTGTATGTGTGCGTTGTATTTCTTGCAGACTGTCAAGATGTGGTTGAGGGTAAGGTTGTTGTTGCAGATTTGACATCGTGGGGGAAATCTTTTTTTCAATATAGGGAGTGAGGTGGGTGAATCTTGTGCTGTTGACCCTAAGGCGGGCCAACACCACCTCCTCCCTTCTCTCCTTCCTGTGGGCTGTGTCCCACATTTCTATTTTTCCTTTTATTTTGTGTGTGATTTGGAGGCTGGTCCACTCACTTTGCCACAGGAGATGTATTTTTGCTTTTATAAGAGACACAAAACACCTGAGATCTGTACGGACTATGGTAGTTTCCAGATCGCCAGTTGACCCGGCTAGTTTGTCAGCCTGTTCATTGCCATGGATGCCAGAGTGGCCTGGTACCCATATTAGCTTAACTGATTTGTTGGCACCATGTAACTTACGAATGATATTACCAAGTAGTTAATTTTTGGTGGTTTCTAATGATTTAATAGTTTTAAGTGAACTTAATGAATCTGAAAAAATAACTATTCTATCGTGGGTCGTCGATAGTGCAAAATCAATAGCTTTGTCAATGGCAAAAAAGTTCAGCAAGAAAAATCGATGTATGATTCGGCAGTCTGAACTTTAGTTCACATTCAGTCGACCATACACCCGCACCCACACACTCATCTGTCTTGGAGCCGTCGGTAAATATATGAAAAAAGGGAGATGTTTAACAAGGATCTCTCTGAACCACTGGCGTACCTCCACCGGCGCCATGGCCTTGGCTGATGGAAGCCAGGCTTCCATGATTGAAAAATTGGGGGTTTCCCATAGCGCTATATTTGATTGAACCAGGGTATCGATGGTAGAGAGATCTATACCGACTTTCTCGACGAGGTCGTGGAGTCTCGTGGCAAAGGGCCTAATGCCACTATTGCCATTAGGGTGGCTCGGGTCTCGAGCCACCTTTGCGGCATAGCTCAAGGCTAACTGGCCGCGTCTGAGTCGGAAGGGAGGTACTCCTGACTCCACCTCAAGACGCTCGATCCGAGTACACTTCAGGGCTCCAAGACACACACGCAAACAGGCATTCTGCACAGCATCCAAACCTTTCAAACTTGTTCTCGATGCGAACCATACACGATTGACCATATCTACTTTAGACCTAAATCGTTTTATATCCATAGCAAGACGTCTATCAGCTCCCATTTTACCAGAAATGCACTTAAAATAAATTTTTT
>NC_051391.1:25218067-25232384 GCF_015228065.2 Penaeus monodon | reverse complement strand
CCTGTCTTACTGCTAGGTAAGATGGATGTTGCCCTCCCCCAGCACCAACAGCTATATGATTTGCTGCAAGTTGGGTTATCTTGAGGAGGCAGAGTAGCAAGACCTGTCTCCCCACAGCCACTCATTACCCCAGGGGGTAAGGGGTCAGGAGTTAATACGAAGCCAGGATGTGTTCAAATGCTGGTGGGCCATGACTCCCTACCTTTAGGGCTTCCTGCTGCTCCGAGAGCCTCCACAGTTCAAGGTATCTGGTTCACATGGGTGGCCAGGAGGAGGCACTGCAGAAGTCTTGATAATGGAGAGGCTATGAGATGGCAAGGGAGTCTTATGCACAGCTTCTCCCTTTTCTCACCAGCTGCAAGCATGAAGGCATGCAAAGCACTTATTTATATGTAAAATATATATATATATATATATATATATATATATATATATATATATATATATATATATATATATATATATATATATATATATATAAAATTTCGTAGACACTCGAAGGCTTATTCATTACAACGAACAACACAAGGGCGAAGCGGATGCCATACGAATGGGCGAAACAAACAAGCTGGGACGAGACCCAAAAAAATAGAATAACATTACAAGGACTCGAACGGATCCCACACAAAAAAATATGGTCAAGAGCACAAGACAGTTGCAAAAAACAGAAGTGCCCTATGACTCAAAGTGTAGAGGTCATCATGTGACAGAGTGACACCACGTGTTAGACTAACAGGAGCAAAAAAGAAATCGAGTGCAAAACAACAAGCAGTTCTAATCTGTCGCAATAAAGCTCACAGTGAATCAGTTTGGAAACAAGAAAGGAGCACGGGTGGCAGGTAGAAAAAGTTAGAAGTGATAAATACAGAGCTAAAAATGTGCTGGAATATAGAAAAGTCCTAATGTGGATATCTTTCCAACTATAAGAAATAACTGAATGATAAACAGCAAGGGCGTCACCGGATGAGCTCCATATCGAAAATAAAAGGATGCTCAGTGATGGAGAATGTGGATTAGGATTCGGAGGAGCATCCAATAACTATGTTCATATCGGTATAACAGTTTGTAGCATTTTAGTGCACCATCGAGATGGAACATAGTGGACAGGAATTAGAAATGGAAGACAGTAAAATGGGAGTGCTATTCTGGAACATAGTTGGGATTAGGAAGAAAATTAAGATTTTCATGAACTGGTAATGAAACAAGATGATTATCAAAATCTAACTAAAATTTCAGTATTATATATTTTTTACAATGTAACTAGAATTCAGCACATGGTCATGATTCTGGCTATTTGCAACACCTAAAGTTCTCATATAAAGATTTTCAAGATGATTCTATGGCTGAAATCTGTTGCAGCCTCCTCTCTCGCTCAAAATTTTCGTGCTCCCGAGCAGCAGTCAGACGAGCAAGAACAGATGCTGGAGCCAGGCTTATCTAAACATGAAAATAAAACATTTATCAAAAGATAATAAACAGCTTTAAAGTGTATATCATGTTTAGTGATTCATCACATGTCGTATCAGCATAATGTATTATTAATAATTTATACTTTAATTAATAGTTTATTTCAGCTACACTATTATGTTTTTCCATACAGTTGTTTGTATGGCCTTCTCCTCCATCGCCTGGCACACGACTAGTAGAATATTTGTTAACAAGATCCACAATCATTTCATTTCCTCTCTTACTCTGACAACTTGGACATAATCCCAATTGTACAGAATACATAGCATCTTTTTTGGCTAGATCGAGCCTTTGACGTTCCTTAGAAATGGAACAAAAGAACAAATATGATCAGTGGACATGTTATCGTAACACGAAAAAATATGCCAAAAGCATTAAAAATCATAATCACAAGATAAAGAAGAAATATATACCTTTCCATTCTCTCTCATTTGCATGAGTGCTGCAGTCTGTGACTTGATTAATGATAATCTTGCCTGCTGAGCCTGCTGCATTGCCTGCAACTCTTGCTGGATAGCTTCAGCTTCTTCGACTTTTCTAGATGCAGATATCTGTTCTTGAAGAACAACTTCTCGATCCAACTCCATCTTTATGAGCGTCATCATTAGTAGTTTTATTTTACAAAATTGACCATCGACAATGAAGAGTATTTCAGTATTTCTTGTACTTAAAAGATGTACATACTTATAAAATGTAAGTCACCTTAACAAATTACTTACCTTAACTTCTCTTGTTCAAGTTGGTAAGAAAGTTTTCTGATCTGTCCTCGTTTTCTCTCACTTCTTGTTCTCGACGTTGAATAGCTACAAGTTTTCCTTTAAGCGACGGTGCTCATTCTTTAAGAAGGTGGACTCTGCATCTGGATTACCTTGATTCTTACGAAAGGAAAGAAAATATAAATAAACAGGCAAAAGGGTCTATTAAATTTTATATACTGTTTCTGCTCAAATTGTATTCACGTACACACTGTATTTTCTCACAAACACAACAAAATATCACCTATAAATGTGAATATACATATATATGTATGTGTATAACATATATAACAAGAGTTTTAAAGTATAAATGCATATATGAATGTATATATGTATATACATACAATATATGTACGTATGCATGTATGTACATTGTAGTATGCTTGTATGTACATATGTGTGTGTGTGATTGTGTGTGTCTTATATTTATATATATATATATATATATTATATATATATATATATTAATATATATATATATATATATATATATATATATATATATTCATAATATTCTTTATATTATATACATATAGTGCTTATATATATGCATGATGTAATTATATCTATAAAATATAAAATATATATATATAAATATATACATAATATATATATATATATATACAATATATAAGCATATAAAGATAACAATAAAGATAACATATAAAGAAAATAAAACAGAATACATAGAACATAGACAATATAAAAATAGATATAAAGATATAAAAAATATAAAAAGAAAAAAAACATAAGAAAATAAATATATATAGAATAAAATAGATAAAAACAAAAACAATAAACATATAATAAAAAACAATAATAATAATAGAAAATATCATATAAATAAAATATATATAATATATATAGATATATATATAAAAAAGTATAGAAACACATATTTATTAATAAGAAAGTAATTAAATATAGAAAATAGAATAAATATATGATAGATATATAAATTATATAATAAAAACATAGTATATATAAAAATAATAAAATTAGTTTATAATAATAATATAAAAATAGATTAAAAAAGATAAATAAATATATAGAATAGACTATATATATAACAGATATATAGAAGATAATAAACACACACACACACACAAATATATATATATATATAATATAAAATATATATATATATAAAAAATAAAAATATTAATTATATAATAAAAATAAAATATTAATAAATATATAATAATTAATATAAATATAATATATAATAATAAAAATATATTAATTATTATTACAAATAATATAATATAAATAATATAATTATAATATAAGTATATAATTATAATATTGTTACTGTTTTTAAAAAAGGAATAAAGGTGTATATATACACTAACACAACAGCTAATATAATATTTTAATATATATATATATATTTTATATATTATATATAAATATATATAATTATTATATGAAAAATATATAAGATAGTAAGTATATTGAAATATATAATATATATAATTTTAAATTTTATAATATATACTATATATATATAATATATATAATATATTTATATATATATTAATATATATATATATATAATAACATATAATATACATATAATATAAATATAGATATATAATATTATATATATAATATAAATATATTAATATTATATAATATATATTAATATATATATAATAATATAAAATTTATATATATATTTTATTATATATATATAATTTTAAAATGTATATATATAATATATATATAATATATATATAATAATATAATATGTAAAATATATAAAATAATATTTAAAAATATAATATTTTGTATGTATATTAAATTTTAGATTTTAATATATATATATATTATATAATATATTAATATATATATAATATTATTATATAATTTTATATATATATATATATCATCATCATCATCAAGGGGCTAACGCCGACGGGGGCGCATGGCCGCATCCAGCCTTCGTTTTAAAGCCACGAGGATCCCTCGAGGCGAGTCAGGCAGGCACACGGCCCATCTCAAATTTCCCTTTCGGACAGGTCTCGTCGAGCTGCCCACCAACCCATGATCTCCTAGGACGTCCCACAGGTCTCCTCCACCCGGGGTTTGTCTCGAAGAGACAAAAACTTGATGGGCAGGGTCGTCCATAGGGAGGTGAGTAGGTGGCCATATACCCTGGTGATCCCGGTTTATGCAAGTAACAGGCCCTATGCCAGTCTCACGGGAAAACCCCCGGGTTTGGGACACATGGTCTGCCAACTGTACCCCATGATCCGGTGAAGGGACTTGTTAAAAAAGGGCCCATCAAGGCGAGACTCCAAGGCACGGATAGCGTCCAGGTTTCGTTCCATAGCCCAAAAACTATAAAGGGCCCTTTGAAGACACACAGTTTGGTCCTTCTGCATAGGTCCCGACAATCCCCAAATGCTTCTTGTTGTTTGAGTTCATGGCCCCGTTGCCAGACCAATCCGCTACTGACTTCTTGGTCTGACAACCAGAGATATGGACTACGCTACCAAGTATGTAAAACTTCTGTAACTTCAACGTCCTCGCCGCAAGCATGGATCGACTGAAAGGTTCCCTAACAGGCCCCCAAAGTCCTGAATTTTGGGTCTTGGCCCAGGAGACCTCTAGGCCTAGGGGCTTCGGCCTTCATTGTGAAGCTCAAGAGCCACCACAATGGACTCCAAGGACTCAGATAGGATGGCAAATCACCCCCCCCGGCCCCAAAAGTCAAGGTCTGAGAATTAATTTTGGCTAGTTTTGCTCCGCACTGACTTTGGCTAGTAGCTCTGCCCATTATCAGTCCATACAAGTGTTGAAAAGTGTTGGTGAAAGGACACAGCCTTGCCTCACCCCTGAATAACGGGGAAGAAGTTGACATACCCCACCACACTTACAGCACTTTCAGTACCGTATAGAGGCTTGTTTTCGGGCCCAATAATCGGTGTTGGAATTTCCCCCTGAGCCTCAGGATCTCCCTTAGCGATTCCCGATGCACCGAGTCAAACGCCTTCTTGAGGTCGATGTAGGCTGCAAGCAACCCACGACCGAACTCACGACGGCGTTCCACAATTACTTGAAGCGCTAGTATACAGTCTATTGTGGACTTGCCAGGTGTAAATCCAAACTGCTCGGTCTCTGATGCCTCAGTAGGTGGTGCGGACCCGTTTCAGAAGAATTGGGCGAGAACCTTGCCTGGTATGCTGAGCAGTGTAATGCCACGGTAGTTGCTACAATCCCAACGATCCCCTTTCCCCTTCCAGAGAGGGATAACCACGCCCCTCAGCAGGTCAGGGGGAATGGTACCAGACTGCCAAATGGCAGTCAGGACTGTATGCAGGCCCGAGCCATAGGTTCACCCCAAGCCTTTAGCAGTCAGCAGGGATATCACATATGCCTGCAGCTTTCCCACTCTTCAGCTTAGAAATCGCCAGCCTAACCTCTGTTAGGGTAGGAGGTTCCTCGTGATGGGTGGGACCGGCAAGGAAACTGCGACATCGCTTGCATCCAAGTAAACTGTTGGAGGGTCCACCTGGTACAACTGTTCAAAAATACTCAGCCCAACGTTCACGAACCCCAACATGATCTGAGATGATCCGTCCATCCGTAATCGGACCCCAGTCATCTGTGAGGAGGCTTAGGGTTCAGTTTTCTCAGGGCTTGGTAGGCAGGCAAAGGTCATTTACCAAGAAATGGCCCTTTGACCTCCTCAGCAAGAATCCTGATGGACGTTCCTTGTCCATTCTCAGCCCGTGTCCGAGCCCTACACACCATGGAACGACGCAAGACTTGATTCCCATTCAGCTGAGCCTTGGACACGCTTCAGTGGCCTCTAATGTCTCCAGGGAGATGGTATTCTGCCTGTCCTTGGGCGTACGCCAATATTATATATATATATATATATATATATATATATATATTTTATATCTATATATAATATATATATATTTTATAATATAAAAATATATATATATATAATAATATTTATTGATATAATATATACAGATAGATAGAAAATATATATAGAAGATATATAGATAGATAGGTAATAATGAGAGATAGAGAATATAGATATAATAGATGATAGATAAGATATAATATATATATAGAATATATTTACCAATTAGCTGTTATTCTAAATATCTATCCAGTATATATTAAACTTAGAAAATACATAGTAAATATAGAAGGGGTATAGATATATATTATAAGATATAGAAGATAGATATATATATTATATATATATATATATATGATGAGAGATAGATAAAGATAGGAGGGTATAGTATAGAGAGTATAATAATAATAATATATATAGTATTGTTATAAATAGATATAGATATATAGAAGATATAAGATATAATAGATAATCATATATAAATTATAGAATAGATAGATATATAAAATTAAATATAAATACTAGAAGAAGATATATAGAGAGAGGAGATAGAGATTAGATTGATATATAATGAGATATTTTGTATTATATATTGTATAGATTATATAAAATTAAATTTATAGATATATATATATAAAGATATATAAAATAGATAGAGAGATATAGATAATAGATGAAAAGATATATTAGTATATATAGAAGAGAAAAAGTAGAGATATATATAGAAATATATATAAATATAATAATATATATTATAGATCTAATATATATTATATAATATATATATAAAATATATAGGATAGATATAGAAAGATATAGATAAGATAATATAATATATAAATATATATATATAATATATATATAAGTATATATAATATGATATAATAGATATATAGAATATAATATAATATATATTTTTATATAATATATATATATATATATATATTATTATATATTTTATAATATATATATATATATATATATATAATATATATAAAATAATATATATAATTTATAAATATTATATATATTTTAGATAATATATATATATATATATATATATAAAATATATATATAATAATATATATTGGTACGCCCAAGGACAGGCAGAATAAATTCCTGGAGACATTAGAGGCCACTGAAGCGTGTCGCAAGCTCAGCTGAAAGGAATCAATCTTGGTCGTTCCATGGTGTGTAGGGCTCGGCACTGCGAGAATGGACAAGAACAGTCCATCAGGATTCTTGCTGAGGAGTCGAAGGCCATTTTGGTAAATGACCTTGCCTGCCTACCAAGCCCTGAGAAAACTGAACCTAAGCCCTCCTCACAGATGACTGCAGTCGATTAGCGGATGGACGGATCATCTCAGATCATGTTGGGGTTCGTGAACGTTGGGCTGAGTATTTTTGAACAGTTGTACCAGGTGGACCTCCAACAGTTAGCTTGGATGCAAGCGATGTCGCAGTGCCTGTGCCGTCCCACCCATCAGCGAGGAACCTCCTACCCTAACAGAGGTTAGGCTGGCGATTCTAAGCTGAAGAGTGGGAAAGCTGCAGGCATATGTGATATCCTGCTGAACTGCTAAAGGCTGGGGGTGAACTATGGCTCGGGGCCTGCATACAGTCCTGACTGCCATTTGGCAGTCTGGTACCATTCCCCCTGACCTGCTGAGGGGCGTGGTTATCCCTCTCTGGAAGGGGAAAGGGGATCGTTGGGATTGTAGCAACTACCGTGGCATTACACTGCTCAGCATACCAGGCAAGGTTCTCGCCCACATTCTTCTGAAACGGATCCGCAACCACCTACTGAGGCATCAGAGACCGGAGCAGTTTGGATTTACACCTGGCAAGTCCACAATAGACTGTATACTAGCGCTTCAAGTAATTGTGGAACGCCGTCGTGAGTTCGGTCGTGGGTTGCTTGCAGCCTACATCGACCTCAAGAAGGCGTTTGACTCGGTGCATCGGGAATCGCTAAGGGAGATCCTGAGGCTCAGGGGAATTCCAACACAGATTATTGGCCTGATAGCAAGCCTCTATACTGGTACTGAAAGTGCTGTAAAGTGTGGTGGGGGTATGTCAAACTTCTTCCCTGTTAATTCAGGGGTGAGGCAAGGCTGTGTCCTTGCACCAACACTTTTCAACACTTGTATGGACTGGATAATGGGCAGAGCTACTAGCCAAAGTCAGTGCGGAGCAACACTAGGCAATATTAAGTTCTCAGACCTTGACTTTGCCGATGATGTTGCCATCCTATCTGAGTCCTTGGAGTCACTTGTGGTGGCTCTTGATGCATTCAGCAATGAGGCGAAGCCCCTAGGCCTAGAGGTCTCCTGGACCAAGACCAAGATTCAGGACTTTGGGGGCCTGTTAGGGGAACCCTTTCAGTCGATCCATGCTTGCGGCGAGGACGTTGAAGTTACAGAAAGTTTTACATACCTTGGTAGCGTAGTCCATATCTCTGGGTTGTCAGACCAAGAAGTCAGTAGACGGATTGGTCTGGCAACAGGAGCCATGAACTCAATCAACAATAGCATTTGGAGATGTCGGTACCTATGCAGAAGGACCAAGCTGTGTGTCTTCAAGGCCTTGATAGTTTTGGTCTATGGAAGCGAAACCTGGACGCTATCCAGTGCCTTGGAGTCTCGCCTTGATGCCTTTTGTAACAAGTCCCTTCACCGGATCATGGGGTACAGTTGGCAGGACCATGTGTCCAACCGGCGGTTACACCGTGAGACTGGCATAGGACCTGTTACTTGCATAATCCGGGATCACCAGGCTATATGGCCACCTAGCTCACCTCCCTATGGACGACCCTGCCCATCAAGTTGTGTCTCTTCGAGACAACCCTGGGTGGAGGAGACCTGTGGGACGTCCTAGGAGATCATGGCTTGGGCAGCTCGACGAGACCTGTCGCGAGGAATTAGAGATGGGCCGTGTGCCTGCCTGGACTCGCCTCGAGGGATCCTCGTGGCTTTAAGCGAAGGCTGGATGCGGCCATGCGCCCCCGTCGGCGTTAGCCCCTTGATGATGATGATGATATATATATATATATATATATATATATATATATATTATATAAATATATATAATATATAATATACATTATTATATGATAATATTTTATATAATATATATATATATAATATATAATATATAAATTGGGAATATATAATTTTAATATATATATAATATATATAATATTTTATAAATATAGTAAAGTATATAAATAAAATAGATAAAGATAATTATAGATATTATATATATATAAAATTATAAAATTTTATATTATACAATATAATATATAATATATATATATAATATATATATTTTAATATATATATTTATATTATTTTATAATATATATTATATATCTTAATATAATTTTATATATATATTATATATATATATATATATATATTAATATATATATACACACATATATATTTTGTATAGATATTATATGGGGCTGTCAGTGTTCAGAATGTATATAACACCTTTCGCCTAGCCTGCCTTGTTGTTGCAAGAGAGACGAGGCGCCGACGTAACAATATTATATTTTATAACATTATACATTATATTAAAATTTTATTAATATTAATTATATTATATAATTATATTATATTAAAATATAAATGATAAATAAATTTAATAAATTTTTATAATATAATTTTATATAATTATATTTATAAATAATTATATAATTTATTTAATTTAATAGTAAAATTCATATATTATTTATAATTTTATTTTAGGAATATGATATTATAATATATTAATATATATTATTTAATGGATATATTTAAATGATATTTTTTTTGTATATATATATAATATATTATATATATATATATTTTATATTTATAAATAGATATAGTATATTAATATTATATTAATATATAGATATAATAAATATATTAGTATTATATATATGATAATTATTTAAAATTAGTAATGTATATTATATTTTTAGAATATAATAATATATATTAATTTTATATTAAATTTTAAAATATTAATTTAAAATTTATTTTATAAAATAAATATTATAGATATATATATATATAGATATATATATTATATATAATAAATATAGATATGTATCATATATATATATATTACATTATATATATATTAGATATTTTTATTTTTATAATATTTTTTGAAGATGTTATATATAATATATATTTTATATATTTTATTATATATATATATATATTATATATGTTATATGATGTTAAATATTTTATATATATAATATATATATTATATGTATATATTTTTATAATATGTTATATTTATGTAAATGTGTTATAATAATATATATATATATATATATATAATATATATATATATATATGTATCTAATATAATTTTATATATATTGTGTATATATATATATATATATATATTATATATTTTGTAAGTTATATATACATGCATAATATAAGCACTATAGTATATATATATAAAAGAATATATAGAATATATATATAAAATATTTATATATAATATATATATATATTAAAATTTTATATATATATATATATATATATATATATATAACTTCATGTGTGTGTGTGTGTGTGTGTGTACAAATAAATAAATATATATATATAATATATATATATATATATATATATATATATATATATATATATATATATATATATAAATATAAAGACACACACACACACACACACACATATGTACATACATGCATACGTACATATATGTATGTATATACATATATACATTCATATATGCATTTATACTTTAAAACTCTTGTTATATATGTTATACACATACATATATATGTATATTCACATTTATAGGTGATATGTTTGTTGTGTTTGTGAGAAAATACAGTGTGTACGTGAATACAAATTGAGCAGAAACAGTATATAAAATTTAATAGACCCTTTTGCCTGTTTATTTTATATTTTCTTTCCTTTCGGTAAGAATCAAGGTAATCCAGATGCAGAGTCCACCTTCTTAAAGAATGAGCACCGTCGCTTAAAGGAAAAACTTGTAGCTATTCAACGTCGAGAACAAGAAGTGAGAGAAAACGAGGACAGATCAGAAAAACTTTCTTACCAACTTGAACAAGAGAAAGTTAAGGTAAGTAATTTGTTAAGGTGACTTACATTTTATAAGTATGTACATCTTTTAAGTACAAGAAATACTGAAATACTCTTCATTGTCGATGGTCAATTTTGTAAAATAAAACTACTAATGATGACGCTCATAAAGATGGAGTTGGATCGAGAAGTTGTTCTTCAAGAACAGATATCTGCATCTAGAAAAGTCGAAGAAGCTGAAGCTATCCAGCAAGAGTTGCAGGCAATGCAGCAGGCTCAGCAGGCAAGATTATCATTAATCAAGTCACAGACTGCAGCACTTCATGCAAATGAAGAGAGAATGGAAAAGGTATATAATTTCTTCTTTATCTTGTGATTATGATTTTTAATGCTTTTGGCATATTTTTTCGTGTTACGATAACATGTCCACTGATCATATTTGTTCTTTTGTTCCATTTCTAAGGAACGTCAAAGGCTCGATCTAGCCAAAAAAGATGCTATGTATTCTGTACAATTGGGATTATGTCCAAGTTGTCAGAGTAAGAGAGGAAATGAAATGATTGTGGATCTTGTTAACAAATATTCTACTAGTCGTGTGCCAGGCGATGGAGGAGAAGGCCATACAAACAACTGTATGGAAAAACATAATAGTGTAAGCTGGAAAATAAACTATTAATTAAAGTATAAATTATTAAATAATAACATTATGCTGATACGACATGTGATGAATCACTAAACATGATATACACTTTAAAGCTGTTTATTATCTTTTGATAAATGTTTTATTTTCATGTTTAGATAAGCCTGGCTCCAGCATCTGTTCTTGCTCGTCTGACTGCTGCTCGGGAGCACGAAAATTTTGAGCGAGAGAGGAGGCTGCAACAGATTTCAGCCATAGAATCATCTTGAAAATCTTTATATGAGACACTTTAGGTGTTGCAAATAGCCAGAATCATGACCATGTGCTGAATTCTAGTTACATTGTAAAAAATATATAATACTGAAATTTTAGTTAGATTTTGATAATCATCTTGTTTCATTACCAGTTCATGAAAATCTTAATTTTCTTCCTAATCCCAACTATGTTCCAGAATAGCACTCCCATTTTACTGTCTTCCATTTCTAATTCCTGTCCACTATGTTCCATCTCGATGGTGCACTAAAATGCTACAAACTGTTATACCGATATGAACATAGTTATTGGATGCTCCTCTGAATCCTAATCCACATTCTCCATCACTGAGCATCCTTTTATTTTCGATATGGAGCTCATCCGGTGACGCCCTTGCTGTTTATCATTCAGTTATTCTTATAGTTGGAAAGATATCCACATTTGGACTTTTCTATATTCCAGCACATTTTAGTCTGTATTTATCACTTCTAACTTTTCTACCTGCCACCCGTGCTCCTTTCTTGTTTCCAAACTGATTCACTGTGAGCTTTATTGCGACAGATTAGAACTGCTTGTTGTTTTGCACTCGATTTCTTTTTTGCTCCTGTTAGTCTAACACGTGGTGTCACTCTGTCACATGATGACCTCTACACTTTGAGTCATAGGGCACTTCTGTTTTTTGCAACTGTCTTGTGCTCTTGACCATATTTTTTTGTGTGGGATCCGTTCGAGTCCTTGTAATGTTATTCTATTTTTTTGGGTCTCGTCCCAGCTTGTTTGTTTCGCCCATTCGTATGGCATCCGCTTCGCCCTTGTGTTGTTCGTTGTAATGAATAAGCCTTCGAGTGTCTACGAAATTTTATATATATATATATATATATATATATATATATTATATATATATATATATATATATATATATATATATATATATATATATATATTTTACATATAAATAAGTGCTTTGCATGCCTTCATGCTTGCAGCTGGTGAGAAAAGGCAGCAGCTGTGCACAAGTCTCACCTGCCATCTCATAGCCTCTCCATTATCAAGACTTCTGCAGTGCCTCCTCCTGGCCACCCATGTGAACCAGATACCTTGAACTGTGGAGGCTCTCGGAGCAGCAGGAAGCCCTAAAGGTAGGGAGTCATGGCCCACCAGCATTTGAACACATCCTGGCTTCGTATTAACTCCTGACCCCTTACCCCCTGGGGTAATGAGTGGCTGTGGGGAGACAGGTCTTGCTACTCTGCCTCCTCAAGATAACCCAACTTGCAGCAAATCATATAGCTGTTGGTGCTGGGGGGAGGGCAAACATCCATCTTACCTAGCAAGTAAGACAGGCTGTGGGCCCCACTGGGTTGGCGACCGCTGGGACTCGGTCTGGGGGCAGGGGTTACCTGTCTGCATCCTGGCGGCCGCCAACCTGGCATGAGCCTTGTGGGGCAAATCTCACAGGACCCCCACAGGTAGAATATGGGGCCTGCAGCCAACCAGCCCTCACTATATGGGGCAGCATCGGTGGGGGGTGGCAGAGGTCCACCTGGAGTAACTGCCCGAGGTTAATCCTCTGGAGGGCTGTCAGGGTGGGTGCTTGGAATGTCTTTGCAACAGAATAATCGGTTACCACTACTGTCAAGGGAGCTGAAATAGCTGAGAGTTGAGGTGGCTGCTCTCTCGGAGGTGAGAAAACCTGGCAGCAGCACGATTAGTGTGGGTGGCTACACTCACTACTGGTTGGGCTGCAGCAATGGCCACCATCTTCAGGGAGTTGTCATAGACCATCTCCAGCAGACTTCAAGCCTCGGGAGTAAAGGTAACTCCAGTCAGTGAGCATATAATGATATTGAGACTGAAGCTTATATTTGGTTTCATGTCTCTTATTGCCGTGTATGCTTCAATGTTTATTGACTTGATGCGAAAGAGATGTTTTACACCAAACTACCATCTGTGACAGACAGCTGTCCTTGGTGAGATATTTGTATTGTTCTGGGTGACTTCTGGCTGCGACCCCGTGCTGGCTATAAGATGTCTGTCAGTACTCGTGGCTCAGGAACTGATGCTGGCAGTGAGAACCAGGACTTTGCCAGGTCCCAGAAATTGAAGATTTCTGGCTCTTGCTATCATCATTCTGACCTGCAAGCATTGGACTTGGTACAGCAATATGGATAATATGTCCAAGGAAATCAACCACATCCTCGTTAGCACTCGCTGGAGGATCCTCCAGAACTGCAGGGTGTAT
>NC_051391.1:25207264-25217967 GCF_015228065.2 Penaeus monodon | reverse complement strand
ATATTTATATATATAAAAATACAATATATATATAATATAAAAAAAATTTTTTAATATTATTTTTCATATTTTATATATACAAAAACATATTTAATTTTTCATTATATTTATATATATAAAAATATATCATATATATAAAATTATTTTTTTCATATAATACATATATAATATACATATATATATGACATATTATACATATATACCATATATATACATATATACAACATATATAATAATTATCATATATGGTCATTATACTTGTACCCATTTATACATAAGTATTCCATATTATAACATATATCATATTTACATTATACCTATAGAAAATTATTATAATATTTTATATAAAAATATTCTTTTTATTATAATTATGTGCTCCCCCCCTGTCCTTTGTTCTGGCGAAACTTGTTAACAGAAGGGATGACCTGGCATGTGTTCATGGGCCTGGCACCTGACGCCTGTGGGGAGGAGCGATGCGCCGGTCCTTTGGTGCTGCCCGTGAAGACCTTGTGTTTGTTGTGCCTGAAAACGGGTGCCCATTATAATTATTCATTTCCCTTATTATAAAAATTATAAAAACTTTTAATAAGATATTATTATTTTATTATCCTACCTTACTTTTCCCCTTTTACTCTTTCCTTTTATTATTAGACATAGATTTTACCATCCTTTTGTCAAAAAATCCTAAAATATAATATATATATATATACATATATACTATATATTATATAATACAAAATTATATATATATATATATATACATAATAAAATATACCATATATATATTATATATATTTTATATATACATATATATATATACATATATATCATATAATATAATATAATAATACATATAAAACAATAATAATATATATATATATCTATATAATATATATATATACACATATATCATATATTATATATATACATTATATCATATATAATATGGACGCGCGCGCCGCACACACACCCAAAACACACACACACACACAACCACACCACACCCCACACACACACACACACACACACACACACACACTATAGGATGTGGAAAATTCTACAGGATGTGGATAATTCTATTTCGGTTACCAGTGGACCACGTGGCTGTTTTCCACGTGGATCCAAAAGTCCCAAATATAAATTTTCGCTCAGCTAGGGCGTAGGTCACATCTGATATCTCACCTCGTTTGACCGAGAGATCGTGACCAGCGCCAGACCCGGTAAGTCAGCTCCGCCCTCTCCCTCCGGGCGGGCTGCCCCGACAACGCGGCGCTTTAACCTCTTTAGACAAGTCGTACCGTCGTCGTAGCGTGTGTTCACCCCTTTATGTGTGTTTTGCGTCCCTGTCAGCCACTGTACTAGAGTACGCATAGCCTTTTATATCTGGTGGCAGCGAGGGCCGTTGCATCCTTTTGGCATGCAACACGGACACACCACCCCCGAAGAAAATCCGCTCGACCGCCTCAAGACATGGCTAAGAAAAAAAAAAAAAAAAAAAAAAAAAAAAAAAAAAAACACGTAAGTACACGTTTGGGCCCCTTTCTTATTTCTTTTCCCTTCCTTCTCCCATACATGTGTTAAGCCGTTGTTTTTTGTTGGGTGCTAAATGACAGCAAATGGCACGTTCTCACACTATTCCTTCACCTCAGATCGCATTTCCGTGTGATCGAGTATGCTATCACAATAAACATGAATATCGTTCGTTAGTTAAGTAATTAATTATTTTCTCTTGTTTTTAGAGATTTATATTGTTTCATCTGCAACGAATTTAACGCGTTTGTGATTTTATCTTATCACGAATATCATTTCATTTTCCCTCTCTCTCGCCCCGACCCGACCGTCCCTGTTCTTTCGCTTGCTGTCACTTTGGATTAGAAAAAGGTTGTTTTCCAGTCTTGACCTGACCTTACTTTCTCTTTTCCCGGTCGGTGGCGACATGGGAAGGATCAAATTGACAGCTTGGTTTCCCTGTATTTTGGATGTTATTTTTGTTGACGCCTTGGGAATTAACCATAGCATTGTTATATTGCTTTTGGTGACAAGTTCTATCGGCACTAGAGCGAAGCGTGTAACGCAATTTCATTAATTTGTATTATTTGGGAATATAGCGTAGTATCTTCCCCCATATCATAGTGCACAGGATTGCCCGATATTGCCACGGGGTTGCGTAAACGCCTAATAGATCTGCGCTCCGTCGTTCGAAAGTAGGTACAATAAACCAAAGTTATTCGTTCGGCACCTTTTGAGTCGGTGTGACCCGCGTTACGTCCGTTAATTAATGTAGGACTAGGGTTTAAGCTAGAATCTTTTTCGCTTTTTTTAACACACCTTTCTCCCCCTCCTCAAGTGGGCTTGCATGTTTGGGTACACCCCAAGCGTTTGTGTGATTCGTGAAGATTTATATATCCTTAGGGAATTTTGCAAGCGCCCATCACAGATACGCAGAAGAGAGCAGGTTTATTATATTCCTGGCTCGAGTCGCTTCAGTCATGTACGGTATTTGGGTATAGGATATACCCAAAGGTTATAGGTTATATGTTTTATTGGAGTCTGACAAGCAAGCTAGACTTGTACCTCGGTAGTTCATATTTCTGACCCTGAGAAGATTTGCTTGATAAAAAGTTGGCAAATATTTTTTCATGTCACCATTCATTCATGCGTACACTCTATCGCATATCATTATATGTTGAATTCAAATGTGGTAGTTGAAATAATCTTAAATAGCTAGCATTGCTAATGTACTTCAGTTTTGTTATAGTGAACGTTAATATTCATGTTTGTGATTCATTCTCTGTGTGAGGTCACTCTCGCCTTGCCTCTCATTCACGCTAGCTGTCACTCACACACGCATACACACACACACCTTCACCTCACTCATACACGCAGGACAAAAGACAATGACCCTTTCATCAATAAGGTTGACTGCTGTCTTAGTGCCGGCGTAAAGATTTATTATGTATTTCTTTAGCCCGCAATTTTGTTCGTCATGACGAGTGGTTCGTACATGTACAAGTTACATCTATTTCTTCTCTGTGGGACGACTGTGGTTCAAGTAGATCTTCGCGGATGGCCGATGTCGTTCCCTTATCTACTCTCATATCTATCAGAGACGGTTGGTAGTTCAAGCCAGGTCTATGCAGACCGCTACTGACGTCTCCCTCTTCTATTTTCTCCTTTATCTTAGTGAAAATAAAACACAAAAATGAAAAAAAAAGACGAAAATAAATTAAAAAACCAACACTAAAAAAACGCAATTTTTTTTTAAAATAACCGGCTAGTGGTAGATAACAACCCTTCTTGCCTTTCTTTTTCTCTTACTCTGGCCCTTACGTGTATGATCTGGTTCCCCGACTATATAGTGCAGTCGGACCGACACGGCACCGAAGGAGAACCTGCTACAGTTCCGGTCACCTTAGGATGCCGTGGGAAGGACGTCATCGAAGATCGCCATAGGCCCGCGGACCAAGATTTTGTCAGAAAAGGTGTTAAGCCGTCCCAGTGTAGTGGACGGGCGTTGCCTGCCAGACTCCCCGTAGATCCAGCGAACCAGCACCTTTGCCGCAGGTACCAGTTGCCCCAGGATGCTGTGCATAGGCGACGCCTGCAGTTCCGGTAAACTCCAGGAGCTCGTAGTGCAGGTATCAGCCGCCCCTGCCCCGACGCCTGTAGATCCGGATGAAGATTACGAGGATGTGTGGACGCGAGAAGGACCTGGACGAGATCTGTGAGGACGTGTGGGGCAGAGGACGCCGCCGAGTTAGGCCTGGACGAGGACTAAGAGGAGGTCTAGATGAATCCGAAGTCAAGGAGGACCTGTGCGACACTTTCGAGGACGTGTGGACATCAGGGACGGACAGATTACACCAAGGACCAGGAAGATAAGGACGACAGGGACGAGCAGCCACAAGGATGGACCAGGACGACGCACGAGAACGAGACGACCAGCCAAGTTAGGTCACCCTTGAAGGCACCTCGAGGGCGAGGCGCGAGTAGGTAGCCGAGCAATATATGATGTGGATAATTCTATTTCGGTTACCATAACTTCCTAGGTCGTCCCACAGGCCTCCTCCACCCAGAGTTGTCTCGTACAGAGACAGTCTTGTGGGCAGGATCGTCCTATGGGAAACCGAGCCAGTATATGTTCTATTGTGGACTTACCAGGAATGAATCCAGATTGCTCCAGGTCTGGTGCCTCGGCAGAGGGGGATGACCACACCCCTCAGCAGATCAGGGGGAATGACACCCGTCTGCCAATTGGCAGACAGAACAGGATGTAAGCCCCTTGTCACAGGTTTTCCACCAGCCTTTAACAGTTCAGCTGGGATGCAGATGTCAGCTGCTTTACCACTCTTCAGCTTGGAGATTGCCCCCAACGTCATTCAGGAAGGCTGGATCCTTGCTGATGGGTGGGTCTGGCAAAGAAATCTCGACACTATCTGCATCCACATTAATTGTTGGTTGATGAACCTGGTACAACTGCTCAAAATACTCAGCCCAATTTACCTGTACCCCAAAAGATCTGATATTATCTGGCCACTTGCTGAGCAGACTGCAGTTGCCTGTGAGGAGGGCTTGGAGTTCAGCTTTCTCAGGGTTTGGTAGGCAGGACGAAGGTCATTTACTAGGAAATGGCTTTCGACCTCCTCTGCAAGATTCCTAATAAACTGTTCCTGGACACCAAGGAACGATGTAAGTCGCGATCCCAACAGTAAAGCATGAACTCAGGGGCTTTCCAATTTCCTGGATGAAATTTTGTTTTGCTTTTGGGAAATTCCCCAAATTGTTTCGTGCTTATAAGTGTTTAATGCTTGAAGGTGTCCCACAGAAGAACTGGGTCCGTCAGGCCCCTGAGTGCTGCAAACGACCAGAGATAACTTCAGCAAACCCTAGGCACACTCCCCCTTCCTCAATCTGTCCACATGAAACCCCAAATTTTTCATTGGGTGACGGGGGTTCTAAAGTAAACCCTGGAGGAAACCAAAACTAATTTGATCGTTCCACAGAACTGGGCGCTCTGATACACCCTGCGTTCTGGGGGATCCCCCAGCGAGTGCTAACGAGGATGTGTTGTTTCCTGGACTATTATCCATTTTGCTGTCCAAGTCCAATGCTTGCGGGTTCAAATGTGATAGCAAAGCCAGAAATCTTAATTTCTGGACCGGGCAAAGCCCCGGTTCTCCTCCAGCATCTTCCTGACCCGAGTCTGACAGAATCTTATCCAGACGGGGTCGCAGCCAAAGTTTTCACCCAGAAAAATACAAAATCTCACCAAGGACAGCTGTCTGTCACGTGGTGTTTGGGTAAAACACTCTTTGCATAAAGTCAATAAACTTGAAGCATCCCGGGCAATAAGGGAAACATGAAACCAAATATAAGCTTCAGTTTAAATATCATTTTATGCTCACTGACTGGAGTTCCCTTTTACCCGGGCTTGAGTCTGCGGGGGAAATGGTCTATGACAACCCCGAAGAGGTGGCCATTGCTGCAGCCAACCATGTGAGTGTAGCCACCCACACTAATCGGCTCTGCCGGGTTTTTCCACCCCGAGAAAAGCACCACCTCAACTCCAGCTATTTCACCCCTTGAAGTAGTGGAACCGTTTTCTGTTCAAAAAATTTCCCAAGCACCCCCCCTGACAGCCTCCAGAGGATAACCTGGGGCAGTTACTCCGGTGGACCCTGCCACCCCCCCCATGCTGCCCCATATAGTGGGGGCGGGTTTGGCTGCGGGCCCCCATATTCTCCCTGTGGGGGCCCTGTGAGATTTCCCCCAAAAGGGCTCATGCCAGGTTTGGGCGGCCGCCAAATGCAGACGGGAAACCCCCTGCCCCCAGACGACCCGGGGTCCGCCAACCCAGGGGGGGCCCCGCCCCTTGTTTATTGCTAGGTAAGATGGATTTTTGCCCCCCCCAGCCCCAACAGCTATATGATTTGCGAAATTTGGGGGTTTCTTGAGGAGGCGAGTACAAGCCCTGTCTCCCACAGCCCTCATTACCCGGGGGTAAGGGGTCGGAGTTTATACGAGCCGGGATGTTTTCAAATGCTGGTGGGCCTGACCCCCTCCCTTTAGGCCCCTGTGCTCCAGAGCCCCACATTAAAGGGTTTCGGGTTTCACTGGGGGGCCCAGGGGGAGGCACTGAAAATCTTGATAATGGAGGGCTATGAAGGCAAGGGACCCTTAGCACAGCTTCTCCCTTTTTCTCACCAGCTCAACTTTAAAGGGACAAAGCACTTTTTTATATGAAAAAATATATATATATATTTATATATATATAAAATTATATATATATATATAATATATATATTTATATATTAAAATTTTAATAAAATTTCGTAGACACTCAGGCTATTCATTACAACGAACCAAAGGGCGAAGGGGATCCATACGAATGGCGAAACAAACAAGCGGGGACGAGACCCAAAAAATAGAAAACTTTAAAAGGGCCCCAACGGACCCCACAAAAAAAAGGGTCAAGGCACAAAACAGTTCAAAAAACAAAGTGCCCCATGACTCAAAGTGTAGAGGTCATCATTGACAGAGTGACACCACGTGTTAGACTAACAGGAGCAAAAAGAATCGATGCAAACAAAAAGCATTCTAATCTGTCGCAATAACTCACAGTGAATCATTTGGAAAAAAAGAAAAGGGGCACGGGTGGCAGGTAGAAAAAGTTAGAAGTGATAAATACAGAGCTAAAAAAAGTGCTGGGAAAATTTGAAAAGTCCTAATGTGGATTCTTTTCCCAAAATTTAAAAAATAACTGAAAGATAAAAAGCGGGCGTCACCGGGTAGCTCCATACGAAAAAAAAGGGGCTCAGTGATGGGGAATGGGTTTTGGATTCGGAGGACATCCAAAACTATGTTCATACGGTTAAAGTTTGTACTTTTAGTGCACCATGAGATGGAAAATAGGGACAGGATTAGAAAAGGAAGACAGTAAAATGGGGGGTGTATTCTGGAACATAGTTGGGATTAGGAAAAAATTAAAATTTTCATGAACTGGTAAAGAAAAAAAAATGATTATCAAAATCAATAAAAAAATTTTAGTATTTAAAATTTTTTTACAATGTAATAGAATTCGCACCTGGTCATGTTCGGCTATTTGCACCCTAAATGTCTCATATAAAGATTTTTAAGAGATTCTATGGTGAAAAACTGTTGCACCTCCTCCTCGCTCAAATTTTCGTGCTCCCGAGACAGTCAGACGAGCAAGAACAAAATGGAAGGCTTATCTAAAAATGAAAAAAAACATTTTCAAAAGATAATAAACAGCTTTAAAGTGTATATATGTTTAGTGAATTCATCACATGTCGTATCAGCATTAATGTTATATTTAATAATTATACTTAATAACGATTTATTTTCCAGCTTACACTATTATGTTTTTCATAAGCGTTTGTATGGCCTTCTCCTCCATCGCATGGCACACGACTAGTCGAATATTGTTAACAGATCCACAATCATTTCATTTCTCTTTCACTCTGACAACTTGGACATAATCCCAATTGTACAGAATACATAGCCATCTTTTTAGCTAGACGAAGCCTGACGTATCCTTAGAATGGAACAAAGAACAAATATGATCAGGGCATGTTATCGTAACACGAAAAAAATATGCCAAAGCATTAAAAATCATAAGACAAGATAAAGAAGAAATTAGATACCTTTTCCATTCTCTTCATTTGCATGAATGGCTGCAGTCTGTGACTTGATAATGATAATCTTGCCTGCTGAGCTGCTGCATTGCCTGCAACTCTTGAATGGATAGCTTCAGCTTCTTCGACTTTTCTAGAGAGATATATTGTTCTTGAGAACAATTCTCGATCCAAACTCCATCTTATCGAGCGTATCATTGGTAGTTTTATTTACAAATTGACCATCGACAATGAAGAGTATTCAGTATTTCTCGTACTTAAAAGATTTGTACATGACTTATAAAAATGTAAGTGCACATTTAAAAAATTACTACCTTAACTTTTCTTGTTCAAGTTGGTAAGAAAGTTTTCTGATCTGTCATCGTGTCTCTCACTTCTTTGTGCTGACGTTGGAATAGCTACAAGTTTTCCTTTAAGCGACGGGTTCATTCTTTACGAAGGGGACTGACATCTGATTACCTGATTCTTACCGAAAGGAAAGAAAATATAAAAAAAACAGGCAAAAAAAGGGTCTATTAAATTTTATATACTGTTTTGCCTCAATTGTATTCACGTACACACGATTTCTCACAAACAAAAACAAAATTAATCACCTATAAAGTGAAATACATAGATATGGATGTGTATAAACTATATAACAAGAGTTTTAAAGTTATAAATGCACATAGGAATGTATTATGATATAACTACATATATGTAAGTAGGCATGTATGTACATATGTGTGTGGTGTGTGTGTGTGTCTTCTAGATGTTATATAGAATAGAATATATATAGTATATATATATATATATATAGATATATATATATAGAGCTTATTATATATATTTAGTTTATTTGTTAACACACACACACACACACAACACATGAAGTTAAGTATATATGTAGTATATATATACATATATATATATATATAATATATATAGAATATATATACATATATTATATATATAATTCTATAATCTTTTATATATATATGAAATATAGTGCCATATATAATTGAATGGATTTAATTAGATCTATAAATATATAAAAAATAGAGATATATATAATAGATAGAATAATATATATTAACTATATATAGATATTAATATAATAGTACATATATACATATATTAATATCATAATGATATATAACATATAAACCAATAGTATATTAAGAAGAGATATAATATATACAATATTATCGCATAATATCTAAGACAGATATCTAGAGAAACAGAATATATAGAATAGGATACATATATACAGATAATCATATACAATATAGATAATATAATATAGATAGATATATAGACACAATATCTATCAAAGATATATATAGATAACATATATATATATCCAGAGAGAGAAGCTAGAGCTTTAGATATAACATAGATATAAAGTATATTATCTTATATCTAACATACATAAGATACATAGAGAGAAAGTAATATATATATATATATATATATATATAATATATATATATCATATATATATGCATATATAACACATATTACATTATATATAGATATATATATAGTATATATTATATCTGATATATATATATAGATAAGATTACTATTATAGTATATAGTATATATATATAAAACACAGCATACATTCTAAAAAATTAATGATATACTTAGAGATAGTATATATATATATTATATATATATGGCTAATATATATAATAATATAATATTATATAGTAGATATATATATAACATAACAGATCTAGATATAAATAGATATAGACTAGTTAGATAACACACACACACACACACACATATATATATCTATAGAAATAGATATAATACATATAGCTATATATATTATTATCTATATAGATAACATATAAATATAACATATATATATAAACAGATAGACAATAATTATATTATAGTAAATATATAATATATTTAATATAAATATATATATGATGTGAATATATATATATAAATATATATAATATAATAAATATAATAGATAAGAGATATACTATAACTAGAAAGAGTAAGAGATATAACATACATAGTAACAAATAATATATATATATGATATAGAGAATATGATATAATATAATATTATATATTACATATTCAATAGAATATATATAAGATATATCTAGAGCTACTCTAATATATATAATGTAATATATCTATATAAGATAATATATATAATATATTAGAGATATAATATAATATAATATATAAATATAAGATAACATAATATAATATATGCTGTAAAATATATAATGACAATATAATATATGATAACATAATAAAATATAATATTCATGTACCATATATCATATAGTAAAAATATATAATACTAATGTACTGTTTACACTAAATATAAATAATATAATATAATTTATAATATAAATGTTATATAAAATATATAAGTAGGTGTATAATATAATGTATAGTATATAATAGAAATTAATGTAAATAAAGATAATATAATCATATAATTATATACAATATAAATGTAAATGTTATATAATATAATATCGTGTTACGGCGGGCGCCTCGTCTCTCTCTGCCACACCACAAGGCCGGGCTAAGGCAGGACGGCGTTTTATAACCGGGTCGTGAACACTGAACAGCTCTAATTATAATTATATTTATATAGATATATGGGTGTATATATTTAGACCATATATATATATATATATATATATATAATATATATAAATATATAATATATGTAATATATTTATATAATATATATATAATATATACTATATATATATAATATATATAGATATATAGGATATATATAATAGGGATAAGACATATAATATAGAGTATATAATATTATGACATTAGTGAGTATATATATTAGACAGAGGAATAGATACATTATTAATAATATACATATAAGATACATATAATATACAATAGATAGAGAAGAGATAATATATATATATATATATATAGGATATATATTATATTATATATATGTATATATATCTAAGTCATATATATAATATAGATATAATAATATATATAAATATATATATATATATATATATCACTTAGAGATATAATATCTATCTATAT
>NC_051391.1:25194254-25199664 GCF_015228065.2 Penaeus monodon | reverse complement strand
TGCGTGGGGCAATCTCCAAGCTGAAGAGTGGTAAAGCAGCTGACTTTCTGCATCCCAGCTGAACTGTTAAAGCTGGTGGAAAACCTGTGCAAGGGCTTACATCCTGTTCTGTCTCCCAAATTGGGCAGACGGGTGTCATTCCCCCTGATCTGCTGAGGGGGTGGTCTCCCCCTCTTGCCGAGGCACCAGACCTGGAGAAATCTGGATTCATTCCTGGAAAGTTCCACAATAGAACATTACTGGTTTCGGTTTTCCCATAGGACGACCCTTTGCCCACAAGACGTCTCTGTACGAAAACAACTCTGGTTGGAGAGCCTGTGGGACGACCTAGGAAGTTAATGGTAACCGAAATAGAATTATCCACATCATATATTGCTCGGCCACCTACTCGGCGCCTCGCCCTCGAGGTGCCTTCAAGGGTGACCTAACTTGGCTGGTCGTCTCGTTCTCGTGGGGCGGTCGTCCTGGGTCCTCCTTTGTGGCTGCTCGTACCCTGTTCGCCCTATCTTCCTGGTCCTTTGTTGAAATCTGTCCTTCCTGATGTTCCACCAATCCGTCCTCGAAGTGTCGCAAAAAGGTCCTCCTTGCTTCGGATTCATCTAGCCCTCTCGTAGTCTCGTCCGAGCCTAACCCGCGGCGTCCTCGTCCACACAGTCCTCACAGATCTCGTCCAGGTCCTTTTTGGGCGTCCACACATCCTCTTATCTTCTCCGATCTACAGGCTCGGGGCGGGGGCGGCGTTACCTGCCTACGGCTCCTGGAGTTTACCGGAACTGCAGGCGTCGCCTAGCACAGCTCCTGGGGCAACTGGTACCTGCGGCAAAGGTGCTGGTTCGCTGGATCTACGGGGAGTCTGGCACCCAACGCCCTTTCCATTTACACTGGGACGTCTTAACACCTTTCTGACCAATTTTGGCCCCGCGGGCCTATGGCGATCTTCGATGACGTCCTTCCCACGGCATCCTAAGGTGACCGGAACTGTAGCAGGTTCTCCTTGGGTCCCGGGTGTCGGTCCCGACTGCACTATATAGTCGGGGAACCAGATCATACACGTAAGGGCCAGAGTAAGAGAAAAAGAAAGGCAAGAAGGGTTGTTATCTACCACTAGCCGGTTATTTTAAAAAAAAATTGCGTTTTTTTAGTGTTGGTTTTTTAATTTATTTTCGTCTTTTTTTTTCATTTTTGTGTTTTATTTTCACTAAGATAAAGGAGAAAATAGAAGAGGGAGACGTCAGTAGCGGTCTGCATAGACCTGGCTTGAACTACCAACCGTCTCTGATAGATATGAGAGTAGATAAGGGAACGACATCGGCCATCCGCGAAGATCTACTTGAACCACAGTCGTCCCACAGAGAAGAAATAGATGTAACTTGTACATGTACGAACCACTCGTCATGACGAACAAAATTGCGGGCTAAAGAAATACATAATAAATCTTTACGCCGGCACTAAGACAGCAGTCAACCTTATTGATGAAAGGGTCATTGTCTTTTGTCCTGCGTGTATGAGTGAGGTGAAGGTGTGTGTGTGTATGCGTGTGTGAGTGACAGCTAGCGTGAATGAGAGGCAAGGCGAGAGTGACCTCACACAGAGAATAAACCACAAACATGAATATTAACCGTTCACTATAACAAAACTGAAGTCCATTAGCATGCTAGCTATTTAGAATTATTTCAACTACCACATTTGAATTCAACATATAATGATATGCGATAGAGTGTACGCATGAGAATGGTGACATGAAAAAATTTTTGCCAATTTTTTTATCAGCAAATCTTCTCAAGGGTCAGAAATTAGAACTACCGAGGTACAAGTCTAGCTTGCTTGTCAGACTCCAATAAAACATATAACCTAAAACCCTTTTGGGGTATATCCTATACCCAAATACCGACATACTGAAGCGACTCGAGCCAGGAATATAATAACCTGCTCTCTTCTGCGTATCTTGATGGGCGCTTGCAAAATTCCTAAGGATATATAAATCTTCACGAACCCACACAAACGCTTGGGTGTACCCAAAACATGCAAGCGACTTGAGGAGGGTGAAAGGTGTGATTATTTAAGCGAATAATGATTCTAGCTTAAAACCCTAGTCCTACATTAATTAACGGACGTACCGCGGGTCACACCGACTCAAAAGGTTTCCGAACGAATAACTTTGGTTTATTGTACCTACTTTCGAACGACGGAGCGCAGATCTATTAGGCGTTTACGCAACCCCGTGGCAATATCGGGCAATCCTGTGCACTATGATATGGGGGAAGATACTACGCTATATTCAAATAATACAAATTAATGAAATTGCGTTACACGCTTCGCTCTAGTGCCGATAGAACTTGTCACCAAAAGCAATATAACAATGCTATGGTTAATTCCCAAGGCGTCAACAAAAATAACATCCAAAATACAGGGAAACCAAGCTGTCAATTTGATCCTTCCCATGTCGCCACCGACCGGGAAAAGAGAAAGTAAGGTCAGGTCAAGACTGGAAAACAACCTTTTTCTAATCCAAAGTGACAGCAAGCGAAAGAACAGGGACGGTCGGGTCGGGGCGAGAGAGAGGGAAATGAAATGATATTCGTGATAAGATAAAATCACAAACGCGTTAAATTCGTTGCAGATGAAACAATATAAATCTCTAAAAACAAGAGAAAATAATTAATTACTTAACTAACGAACGATATTCATGTTTATTGATAGCATACTCGATCACACGGAAATGCGATCTGAGGTGAAGGAATAGTGTGAGAACGTGCCATTTGCTGTCATTTAGCACCCAACAAAAAACAACGGCTTAACACATTTATGGGAGAAGGAAGGGAAAAGAAATAAGAAAGGGGCCCAAACGTGTACTTACGTGTTTTTTTTTTTTTTTTTTTTTTTTTTTTTTTTTTTTTTAGCCATGTCTTGAGGCGGTCGAGCGGATTTTCTTCGGGGGTGGTGTTGTCCGTGTTGCATGCCAAAAGGATGCAACGGCCCTCGCTGCCACCAGATATAAAAGGCTATGCGTACTCTAGTACAGTGGCTGACAGGGACGCAAAACACACATAAAGGGGTGAACACACGCTACGACGACGGTACGACTTGTCTAAAGAGGTTAAAGCGCCGCGTTGTCGGGGCAGCCCGCCCGGAGGGAGAGGGCGGAGCTGACTTACCGGGTCTGGCGCTGGTCACGATCTCTCGGTCAAACGAGGTGAGATATCAGATGTGACCTACGCCCTAGCTGAGCGAAAATTTATATTTGGGACTTTTGGATCCACGTGGAAAACAGCCACGTGGTCCACTGGTAACCGAAATAGAATTATCCACATCCTGTAGAATTATCCACATCCTATAGTGTGTGTGTGTGTGTGTGTGTGTGTGTGTGTGTGTGTGTGTGTGTGTGTGGGTGTGTGTGTGTGTGTGCGCGCGCGCGTCATATAAAATATTTGATATATATGTATATATATATATATATGATATATTTTGTATTTTATAATATGTATAAAATAATATATATATATTAATATATATATATAAAATATATTTGTATTAATTAATATATAAATATGTATATATTATATTATAAATATAAAATATATATAATTATATTATAAATATAATATATATATATAATATATATATAATATATTTATATATATATTATATTTTTATGTATAATATATATTATATATATTATTAAAATTATGATATATATGTATATTATATATTTTTTGTGTATTATTATTTTTAAATAAAATTATAAATTATTATATTAATATATATTTATTTTATAATATATGGTTTATGTATTATAATATATGATTTTTTTACGGCGACCGCCTCGTCTCCTCTGCCAAAACCAAAAAGCAGGCTAGGCAGAGGGCTGCTATCCCGGGTCGTGAACCTAAACAGCCCCAAAGAGGCACCAGCACCCAACGTCCCAGAACAACGGGGGGGAAACGCCAGGTGGAAAGGCGGGCCGAAAAAAACCAAATGCAGTCATTTTCCTTTATTACACAATTATTTACCCGTACACTTTTCATAGGCACAATACAGGGGGAACACTGCACGAACGCTTTAAAAAGGGCAACAAACGTTTTTCGGTCACAAGGGCCAACACAGGTCTTCACAGGGGCAGCACCCAAACCGTCTTTTGGGCTTTGTTCCTCCGCTCCTCCCGCTCACAGCCAGCTGCGTCTTTTTTGCCCAGGTCCCTTCATGTTAACACATGTCCAGGTCATCCTTTTCATGTTAACACATGTTTCGCACAGAGACAAAGACCCACTGGCGTAGCAATATATATGTATATATATATATATATGATATATATGTATATATATATGATATATATGTATATATATGATATATATGTATATATATGATACATATATATATGATATATATATATATGTATATATGATATAATATATATATGATATATATATATATATATATATGATACATATGTGTGTATATATATATATGATATAATATATGATATATATATGTATATATATCATATATATGTATATATATCATATGTCGTGGCCAGCTCCGTCATCAGACGCAGCTCCCCCCGATTTTTCTCACCATCTGTGAACTCGTCGTTGATCCACTACCAACTTCATGTCGTGACGAAATGTTCATGTATAATTCTGGAAATTTTGTTAAAGGTCCGAGGTGATAGTTATGCTACAATTAGAGCATGGGGTCCACATTAAAGAAAATTATAATTTGGGGGATTATTTTTAATTTAGGGTATTCGGTTTGAAAGTTCTTTTTATCCATTAACTTTCTAGATGCGATCACTTAGCCATTTTGATATGTTTTTTTTTATATCGTTTATTTCGTTTTTATTTTTGCTTTGTTATTTCTTTTTTTATGCATTTTGGTTGTATTTCCATTTTAATTCCCACATTTTATTAATTTTAGAATGGTTAGTTTTTAAGTCTAGGGATATTTTATTAGAGCACATATCAAATTTTTACTTCTTAAAATGTGTAGCACCCGTGACAGAACCGTCGGCCAAGGAAATGGGTAGGGTCAAAGTTGATCTAGCCACCTTAGGTGGTGACGGTCGGGTCCTCTGCTCGAGGGGGTGATAGGGGCAAGGAGGCCGGAGTGACACGGGTTCAGCTGGTCGGGGTAAGTGGTTGTGTACGCGCGGTCGTAGTGGGCAGACTAGCAGTTTAGAGCCATTGTTAGGAAATCCCCCGGGGGGGCCTCTTTTTTTATATTGTTCTCTATTTTACATTGTTTCCCTTTTTTTATTTTGTGCTTTTCAAGTAATTCCAATTTTTATTAATGCTGAAATAACCCCCCCCCCACCATGGTTCAACCATTTACCATTTTACTGGGTTTTTTTTCTTTTCTTTTTTTTCTTTTTAAAATATACTCCTGATTTGAACCCTTATTAATTTTTCAATAG
>NC_051391.1:25186397-25194154 GCF_015228065.2 Penaeus monodon | reverse complement strand
AATATATATATATATTATATTATATATCATATGATAGTGGCCAGCTCCGTCATCAGACGCAGCTCCCCCCGATTTTTCTCACCATCTGTGAACTCGTCGTTGATCCACTACCAACTTCATGTCGTGACGAAATGTTCATGTATAATTCTGGAAATTTGTTAAAGGTCCGAGGTGATAGTTACTGCTACAAATTAGAGCATGGGGTCCACATTAAAGAAAATTATAATTTTGGGGGATTATTTTTAATTTAGGGTATTCGGTTTGAAAGTTCTTTTTATCCATTAACTTTCTAGATGCGATCACTTAGCCATTTTGATATGTTTTTTTTTATATCGTTTATTTCGTTTTTATTTTTGCTTTGTTATTTCTTTTTTTATGCATTTTGGTTGTATTTCCATTTTAATTCCCACATTTTATTAATTTTAGAATGGTTAGTTTTTAAGTCTAGGGATATTTTATTAGAGCACATATGCAAATTTTTACTTCTTAAAATGTGTAGCACCCGTGACAGAACCGTCGGCCAAGGAAATGGGTAGGGTCAACGTTGATCTAGCCACCTTAGGTGGTGACGGTCGGGTCCTCTGCTCGAGGGGGTGATAGGGGCAAGGAGGCCGGAGTGACAGGGTTCAGCTGGTCGGCGTAAGTGGTTGTGTACGCGCGGTCGTAGTGGGCAGACTAGCAGTTTAGAGCCATTGTTAGGAAATCCCGGTGCCTCTTTATTTTATATTGTTCATCTATTTTACATTGTTCCTTATTTTATTTTGTGCTTTTCAAGTAATTCCAATTTTTATTAATGCTGAAATAACCCCCCCCCCACCATGGTTCAACCATTTACCATTTTACTGGGTTTTTTTTCTTTTCTTTTTTTTCTTTTTAAAATATACTCCTGATTTGAACCCTTATTAATGTTTCAATGAGTTCCTCACCAAAATGATTATTGTAAAGGTAAAGAAAAGGCAATGTAAACATGTGTGAAGTTAAAAGGATCGGCGACTTGGATATATTAAGATATAATTCAATTATATTCTGAGATTTTATGGGTAATTATAATAAACCTTTCACTAAGAATATACGCCTGTAAAGGTAAACAAAAGGGACTAGAACGAATCGATAAATAGCGAGAAATGAAACCTAATGATAAAGACCCTCAGTAATAACAATGACAAATGAAAGGAATGAACGATTTTCAACTTGGATATAATAAATTATAATGAAAAGTCACTACCTCCTTAAATAGTTAGTGGGCCTAAAATTAAAAGCCAGGTGCTAAAATAAAGTAGAAGATTCGATTAAACGAGGTTAATCAACAAATCAGAGCGCGTCCTCCCCCTCGGTTTAAACACGTACTCCACACACACACGCATGCACACACGTTCTATATTTCTGCACATACTCTTGTATTCGTATCTCACACACACGGACATATACGCGTTCCCACACGCAAATAAGTGGGTGGTAGCAACTCAGGTGTGTAAGCCACAGGGGAAGGCCTATAATACTTAATTACCAAAACACTATATTGGTGTCACCTCCACCGCAGGTCGTCCGCTGGGTTCTAGCGCGCACCTAACGCTACACATATATATGTATATATATCATATATATGTATATATATATCATATATATGTATATATATCATATATATGTATATATATCATATATATGTATATATATGATACTATGTATATAATGATATTATTATGTTAGGTGCTTGTATATTTAATATAATATGATATATATACATATGTATTATATATATACATATGTATCATATATATATATATATATATATATATGAATAAAAAACAAATAAAAAAAAAAAAAATTAAAAATTACCAAAAATTTTAAATATATGTGTAGCGTTAGGTGCGCGCTAGAACCCAGCGGACGACCTTGCGGTGGAGGTTACACTCATTAAGTTTGTTTTTTTTAATATACGTATATAGCCGTCCCCTGTGGCTTACACACCTGAGTTGCTACACCCACTTTATTTGCGTGTGGGAACGCGTATAATGTCCGTGTTGTGTGAGATACGAATACAAGAGTTGTGCAAATATAGAACTGGTGTTCTGCGTGTGTGTGTGGGTACGTGTTTAAACCGAGGGGGAGGACGCCTCTGATTTTTTTGATTACACCCTTTTTAATCCGACTCTTCTACTTTATTTTGCACCTGGCTTTTAAATTTAGGCCCACTAACTATTTCAAGTATGTTAGTGACTTTTCATTATACTTTTATTATATCCAAGTTGAAAATCGTTCATTTCCTTTAATTTGTCATTGTTATACTGAGAGGTCTTTATCATTAGGTTTCATTTTCTCGCTATTTACTCGATTTCGTTCTATCCCTTTTTTGTTTACCTTTAAGGCGGATATTCTGTAGTGAAAGGTTTATTATAATTACCTAAAATCTCAGAATATAATTGATGATATCTTAATATATCCAGTCGCCGATCTTTTAACTTCACACATGTTTACATTGCCTTTTCTCTTACCTTTACAATAAATCATTTTGTTGAGGAGCTCACTTGAAACATTGAATAGGTTCAAATTCAGGAGTATATTTTTAAAAAGAAAAAAAGAAAGAAAAAAAACCAGTAAAATGGTAAATGGTTGAACCATGGGTGGGGGGGGGGGGGTTATTTCACTTACTAAAAATTGAATTACTTTGAAAATCCAAATAAAATAAGGCCAATGTAATAGATGAACAATATAATAAGTAAGGCACCGGGATTTCCTAACAATGGCTCTGCCTGCTAGTCTGCCCCCTACGACGCGCGCAGTACACAACCACTTACCCGACCAGCTGAACCCCACACCCCCCCCCTGGGGTCCACCCTCCGGCCTCCTTGCCCCTATCAACCCTCGAGCAGAGGACCCGACCGTCACCCACCTCAAGGGTGCTAGATCAACTTTGACCCTACCCATTCACATTGGCCGACGGTTCCTGTCACGGTGCTACACATTTTAAGAATCAAAAAATTTTGCATATGTGCTCTAATAAAATATCCCTAGACTGTAAAACTAACCATTCTAAAGTTTAAGAAATGTGGAGAATTAAAATGGAAATACAACCAAATGCATAAAAAAAGAAATAACAAAGCACAAATAAAAACGAAATACGATATAAAAAAAAACCATATCAAAATGGCTAGTGATCGATCTATAAAAGTTAATGGATCAAAAGAACTTTCCAACCGAATACCCTAAATTAAAATAATCCCCCAAAATTATATTTTCCTTTAATGTGTGCCCATGCTCTAATTTGTATCAGTACTATCACCTCGACCTTTAACAAATTTTCCGATAATTATACATGAACATTTCGTCACAGACATGAATGTTTGGTATTGGTCACCGACGAGTTCACCATTGAGAAAAATCGGGGGGAGCTGCGTCTGATGACGGAGCTGGCCACGACATATGATATATATACATATATATGATATATATACATATATATATCATATATTATATCATATATATATATACACACATATGTATCATATATATATATATTATATATATATATCATATATATATTATATCATATATACATATATATATATATAATCATATATCTATTGTATCATATATATATACATATATATCATATATATATATATATACATATATATTGCTACCCCAGTGGGTTCTTTTTCTCTGTGCGAAACAGTTTAACATGAAAATGGATGACCTGGACATGTGTTTTAACCATGAAGGTACCTGGGCACATGCGCGCTGGCGTGACGGAGGAGCGGGGAACAAGCCAAAGAAGACGTGGTTGGTGCTGCTCCCTGGGAAGACCTCGTGTGGCCCTTGTGACTGAATAAACGTTGTGTTTGCCCTATTATAAGCTGTATCGTGCAGTGCTTCGCCCCTGTATTGTGCCTATAGAAAAAGTGTACGGGTAATACTTGTGTAAATAGGAATGACTGTCATTTGTGTGTTTATTTCGTGCCCTGCCTTGCCACCTGGCGTTCCCCCCTTGTGTTCTGGGATCGGTTGTGGTGCTCGGTGCCATCTTGCTCTGTTCAGTGTTCACGACCCTGTGGATAACCCCGCAAATGCCGTTCTGCCTACCTGCCTTGTGGTTGTGGCACAGAGAGACGAGGCGGTCGCCGTAACATATCATATATATATATATACATATATACCCATATATATATACACATCATATATATATTAATATATTATCTATATATATATTATATACATATATATATACACACGTATATATTTATATACATATATACATTAATATTATATAATAATATATAGCTATATATATTATACAACATATATATCATAATATATTATATAGTATTATATATATCTATATAATCTATTATCTATATACATACCTTATATGCATATAATATATATATACAAAAAAAAAAAAAAAAAAAAAAAAAATATATATCATATATATACATATTATATCAATATATATATATATATAGATATAGATATATACAATACCTATCATATCTATCTCTTTATATAAACATATCTTCTCTATGTATATCTATACATATAATATCATATATATACATATATATACATACATATAATATATAATATAATATCTATTATATATATTCTATATATATACATCGATATATATCATCTATCTCTATATGATATATATATACCTAATATATATATACATATATATCATATATATACATATATATACATACAATATATATCTAGTCTATATATATATTATATATACACCATATATCATATAGTATATATATATCATATAGAGCTATATTATATGACGCGCGCGGCACACACACACACACACACACACACACACACACACACACACACACACACACACACACACACACACACACTAATAGTATGTGGATAAATTCTCAGGCTGTGGAATAATTCTATTTCGGTACCAGTGGACCACGTGGGCTGTTTTCCACGGGATCCAAAGTCCCAATACTAAAATTTTCGCTCAGCTAGGGCGTATGTCACATCTGATATCTCACCTCGTTTGACCGAGAATTCGTGACCAGCGCCAGAACCCGGTAAGTCAAGCTCCGCCCCTCTCCCTCCGGGCGGGCTGCCCCGACAACGCGCGCTTTTAACCTTCTTTAGACAAGTCGTAGCGTGCCCGTCGTAGCGTGTGTTCACCCCTTATGTGTGTGTTTTTGCGTCCCCTGTCACCATGTACGAGAGTACGCATAGCCTTTTATATCTGTGGCAGCGAGGGCCGTTGCATCCTTTTGGCATGCAACACGACACACCACCCCCGAGAAAATCCGCTCGACCGCCTCAAGAACATGGCTAAGAAACAAAAAAAACAAACAAAAAAAAAAAAACACATAGTACACGTTTGTCCCACTTTCTTTTTCTTTCCCTTCCTTCTCCCATACATGTGTTAAGCCGTTGTTTTTTGTTTGGGTGCTAAATGACAGCAAATGGCACGTTCTCACACTATTCTTCCACCTCGATCGCATTTCGTGTGATCCGAGTATGCTATCAAATAACTGATATCGTTTCGTTAGTTAAGTAATTAATTATTTTTCTCTTGTTTTTAGAGATTTATATTGTTTCATCTGCAACGAATTTAACGCGTTTGTGATTTTATCTTATCCGAATATAATTTCATTTTCCTCTCTCGCCCCGAACCGACCCGTCCCTTTTCTTTCGCTTCTGTCACTTTGTATTAGAAAAAGGTTGTTTTCCAGTCTTGACCTGACCTTAGCTTTCTCTTTCCCGGTCGGTGGCTGACATGGGGAAGGATCAAATTGAACAGCTTGGTTTTCCCTGTATTTTGGATGTTATTTTTTTTGAATCCTTGGAACTTAACCATAGCATGTTGATATTGCTTTTGGTGACCGTTCTATCGGCACTAGAGCGAAGCGTTAACGCAATTCCTTAATTTGTATTTATTTGAAATATAGCGTAGTATTCTTCCCCCATATCATAGTGCACAGGTATTGGCCCGATATTGTCACTGGGTTTTTGCGTAAACGCCTAATAGATCTGCGCTCCCGTCGTTCGAACGTAGGTACAAATAAACCAAGTTATTCGTCGCACCTTTTTGATTCGGTGTGACCCGCGGTTACGTCCGTAATTAAGTGACTAGGGTTTAAGCCTAGAATCATTATTCGCTTATTAATCACACCTTTTTCCCCCTCCTCTAAGTCGCTTTGCATGTTTTGGGTTACACCCCAAGCGTTTGTGTGATTGTGAAGATTTAATATATCCTTAGGTAATTTTGCAAGCGCCCATCCACAGATTACGCAGAAGAAGCAGTTTTATTATATTCCTGCTCGAGTCGCTTCAAGTCATGGACGGTATTTGGGTATAGATATACCCAAAGTTATAGGTTATATGTTTTATTGGAGTCTGAACAATCACTAACTTGTAGCCCTCGGTAAGTTTCATATTTACTGACCTGAGGAAGATTTGCTTGATAAAAAGTTGGCAAATATTTTTTCATGTCACCCCCAACAATTCAATTCATGCGTACACTCTATCGCATATCATTATTTTGAATTCAAATGTGGTCGTTGAAATAATCTTAAATAACTAGCAATTGCTAATGTACTTCAAGTTTTGTTATAGTGAACTTTAATATTCATGTTTGTGATTCATTCTCTGTGTGAGGTCACTCTCGCTTCCCTCTCATTAACGATAGCTGTCACTCACACACGCATACACCACACACCTTCACCTCACTCACACACACAGGACTAAAAGACACTGACCCTTTTCATTAAAGTTGCGTCTTAGTGCCGGCGTAAAGATATTATGTATCTCTTTAGCCCGCAATTTTGTCTGTCGACGATGTTCTACATGTACAAGTTACATCTATTTCTTATCTGTGTGACGACTATGGTTCAAATAGATCTTCGCGGATCGCCGATGTCGTTCCCTTATCTATTCTCATATCTATCAGAGATGGTTGGTAGTTCAAATAGGTCTATGCGGACCGCTACTGACTCTCCCTCTTCTATTTTCTTCTTTACCTTTGTGAAAATAAAACACAAAATGAAAAAAAAAGACGAAAATAAGTTAAAAACCAACATTAAAAACCGAAATTGTTATAATAACCGGCTAGTGGTAATACCACCCCATCTTCTCTGTTGCCTTTCTTTTCTCTTACTCTGGCCCTTACGTGTATGATCTGGTCCCCGACTTTATATTGCAGTCGGACCGACACGGCACCGAAGGAGGACCTTACATTCGTATTAGAGAAGGACGTCATCGAAGATCGCCATAGGCCCCGGACCAGATTTTCGTCAGAAAAGGTGTTAGCCGTGCCAGAAGGGCTGCCGCCGGACCCGTAGATCCAGCGAACCAGCACCTTTGCCGCAGGTACCAGTCGCCCCAGAATGCTGTGCATAGCGCGCCTGGCGGACGCCTGCAGATCCGGTCAACTCCAGGAGCTCGTAGTGCAGGTATCAGCGCACCCGAGATGCCGCCCCTGCCCCGACGCCCGTAGATCCGGACGAAGATTACGAGGACGTGTGGACGCGAGAAGGACCTGGACGAGATCTGTGAGGACGTGTGGACGAGGACGCCGCCGAGTTAGGCCTGGCCGAGGACTACGAGGAGGTCAAGACGAATCCGAAGTCAAGGAGGACCTGTGCGAGACTTTCGAGGACGTGTGGAATCGAGGACGAGCAGATTACACCAGGACCAGGAGGATAGGACACAGGGACAGAGCCACGAATGACCAGGACACGCACGAGAACGGGGACCGGGACCAAGGGGCCCAGGGCAGGGAG
>NC_051391.1:25135564-25186297 GCF_015228065.2 Penaeus monodon | reverse complement strand
GAGCGGTGGTTCTTATTTGGGACTTTGGATCCGCGTGGTAACCAGCCACGTGGTCCACTGGTAACAGAAATAGATTTATCCAAATCCTCTAACAGAAATAGAATTATCCACATCCTATACACACACACGTGTACACACACACACACACATGTACATACACACACACACATGTACATACACACACACACGTGTATACACACACGCGCGCGTACACACACACACACACACACGTATATACATGCACACACACACACGTATACACAAGCATGCACACACACACAAGCACACACACACACACACACACACACACACACACACACACACACACACACACAGCCAAGGCCGGCTGTTGGCCTCACCTGTTTTTTCTGCTCCTTCTGGAATGTTTAGATTTCACTTTCACATGTACATACACACACATGTATACACACACGCGCGCGCACACACACACACACACACACACACACACACACACACACCACACACCACACACGCACACACGTATACACGCACACATGTACACACACACGTATACACACACACACGTACACACACTCACACGTATACGCACACACACGTATACGCACACACACGTATACGCACACACACACGCGTATACACACACACACACACTTTCTGACCTGACGCCGTACAAGACGGACGTGCAAGTCGGCGCTCCTAGGCAGCCAAGGCCGGCTGTTGGCCTCACCTGTTTTTTCTGCTCCTTCTGGAATGTTTAGATTTCACTTAGGCTAGTACAAGTGCTGTGCAGTGACTACTCAGTTATTTTCAGTGAATTCCATAGTGTCGGTGTACATTGTAAGAAATTGAACTTTACTTGCAATACATCGGCCCCCACCTACTGCCTCGCCCCTTCCCTCTTTTTCTGGATTTAGTGTTTCGCTGATTTTATGTTGCTTCGGTACAACAGAAAAAAACATTATATGCCCTTAAACACAGTTGTGAATACCGAAACAGTGAAGTGATACAAAGATTAAATTAAGAATTTTAACATTTTTCATGCCCGGGTAGCAAAGGAGGCCGTCATACTCCGGACAAGGTGCAAGCAAAAGAAGGCCCAACCAGCTAAATCCTACCGACATTTTGAATTTCCCAGACTTCCCAAAGTTCCTCCTGTCTAATGTCACATCCCTCAACAGCAAAATAGACGAGCTGCACACTATCATCACTTCTCAATCACCGGGAATTGTAGCCATCACAGAGGCGTGGCAGATCCATACTGATACCATACATATACCTGGCTACAGCATGTTCCATCGCCTCCACACAAACAAACAAGGAGGAGGGGTTATCCTGTCGTCCCAAAACGACCTCTCGCCCACCCCCTTGGACGTGGAAGTTCCGGTTGACCTGGAAGTGTTGTGGGTGCGGGACACCCCTCCTCACCACCCTCGCCTCGCCGCGTCCCTCATCTGCTGTGTGATTTACCACCTCCCACGAGCCCCCACCAAACAACTGTTACTCAGCCACCTGACCCACACCACTGACCTTCTGCATGTGGGATACCCGTCATGCAAGATGATAATATGCGGTGATTTTAATGAAATAGACACCTTCGACCTGCAAAATGAGCTAGTAAACCCACTTATGAACAAAGAACCCTGGATTTGATCCTTACAGATTTACATGACTGGTACCAGCCTCCTCTACCATATTCTCCTGTTGGCCGCAGTAGACACATATCAGTGTTATGGCTGCCTTCGCCCACCGTCTCTCAGCCAAAGCAGACCAAGACCAGGAAATACAGGCCACTCACACAGTCCTCTATCATACACTTTGGACAGTGGATCACCCAACACTAGTGGACTGACGCTCTTACCGCTGTAGATGTGGAGGACAAGTGGCACTACTATCTGTCGACCGTCACTACGGCTTTTCACCACTTCTTTCCTGAAAAGTCACTCAGTACACACCCATCAGACCTGCCTTGGATCACGGGCCGCATCAAACGCCTCATTCAACAGAGAAATCAGGCCTTCGCACAACATCACCGCCTACAAATTACTCCGCAACACAGTCATCAGGGAAATAAAAACATCCAAGAAAACCTTCTACCACAACAAACTACAACACCTGCAGTTCAGCCAATGGTACGGAATAGTTCGGGAGCTGTCGGCCTTGCAAATAGGCCGTGCACGTTTCCATGCACCAGCAATCTTAGCCCCAGTGAAGCAGCAGAGGATCTCAATGACCACTTCGCCTCAATTTGTCAGCAGCTACCGCCTCCCCGCCTACCTGCCGGCCCGTTCACTTGCTCCCACAGTCAGTCAGTCCCAGGTGCTTCAGAAGCTGGGAAAAATCCGTGTCAAGAGAGCCACCACTCCCCTTGACCTGCCAGTGCACCTCATCAAGGAGGTCGCAATGGAACTTGCCACTCCTCTTAATTCCATAATAAACGCCTCATTGCAACAGTCTTAAGTGCCCATCACAATGGAAGACCGCATTTGTCACCGCCATCGGTAAAAACCCCAAGTCCCACCTCATTCGACAAACTACGAACCATCACCATAACTCCGTTGCCCAGCCTGCTGTGTGAAAGCTTTGTCGCCGACTGGGCTTACCAGGACCTCGCGCCCAGCGTTGACACTCGGCAGTTCGGCAACATGCGCTCCTCCTCCACTACACACTGCCTTGTCAGCTTCCTCGGCTTCGTCCACGCCCACCTCTACAACCGCAAATCCTCCGTCACCAGCATCTTCATAGATTTCAATAAAGCTTTCGACCTGGTGGACCATACTACGGTCAGGGAATGCCTCATCCCCTGGCTGGCAGACTTACTCTCCAACAGACAATAGGCCATTCGCGTGCAAGGTCAAGTTTCCAGCCTTCTGCCACTCACATGCGGAGTCCCCCAGGGGACTAGAATGGGCCCCCTGTGCTTCCTAGTCATGATTAACGACACTCTCCTTGATACCGAGCATCGTTGGAAATACGTAGACGACTCGACTATTGTCGCCGCCATTGACAGTTCCTGCCCTGACTACTCCGCCATCCAGCGCACTCTCGACAACCTCCTCTCCTGGACCACCGCAAATCACGTCACCATCAATCACCAGAAGTCGTTCGTGATGCAGTTCAACTTCTTCAACAACCCCGCCCCCTCGCCCATCCTCACGCTGGACGACCACCCACTTAACGTAATCCGTTCCACCAAGCTGCTCGGCGTCACCATCGACAAAAAGCTCTCATGGACGCAGCACGTCAGAGACATCGTGAGGTCTGCCTCGTACAGGCTTCACATGCTGCGTCGCCTCAAGTCTCTTGGTGTTCCAGTCCCGGAGCTTCAGAATATCTACAGGCTATTCATCCTGCCTAAATTGAGCTACACCTCCCCCGCCTGGTCCCCCTCCCTCACCACCACCCAGCTGCTACTACTTGAGAGGGTGCAGAAAAGGGCAGCCAAGATCATTCATGGCCCTGTCTATAACAGTTATGACAGCGCCTTGGCTGCCCTAGGCCTCACCTCCCTCGCCACTCACTACTCAACCTCACTGCAGCAGTTTGGCCTAAAATTGCTGTGCCATCCACGCCACCGTGACCTGCTGCCCCACTTCTCATCACATGACCAATAAACTTTAGTTTCTTTTTGTTCAAGATGTCCAACAGCCGGTCTTTACAATTTTTTTTCTCAGCACTTTATCATTCATTTTCTTTCTGTCCAGTTAATACGTAATACTCATCTGTAACACCATAGTTCAAAACTTTTTTCTTTTTTTTTTCTAAGTGCCCTGTCCCACAAGGACGTTGGCGATCATGAATTTCCATGATTTTCTTGGCAATTTAGAGCGGTGGTTTGCCGTTGCCTTCCGCCCAGTGTTTTTATCGAGTCACCATCTCTATTTACCCGGTGCCGGCACTGACTTGGGCTGGCTTGCCCACCCAGCAGCTAGGCAGGCAATCGAGGTGAAGTTCCTTGCCCAAGGAAACAACGCGCTGGCCGATGACTCGAACTCTTGAAGTCAGATTGCCGTCGTGAGAGTCTTGAGTCCAATGCTCTAACCACTCGGCCACCGCGGCCTCTAGTTCAAAACTATTGACCTTTTTCTTGTCTGCCCTCTTCAGTACCCAACACTCAGAACCATATGAAGCATTTGGGAAAACTAGTGAGTTCAATAACTTCAGCTTTGTCTGTAAAGTAATAACAGCTCCAAGATAAGTGAATTCTTTCACATTTTCCACAACCACTCCATTGATTGTAATATGTTCATCATCATTCATTGTCGGTTATCTTCGAATCTTCATAGTCTTAGTTATTCTTGGCATTAAAAAATAAACCAGCCCTTTTGCTTGCTTCTCTAACTTTATCTAGTAGTTGTTGTAGTTCAGTGATACTGCTGGCAATTAAAACTATGTCATCGGCGTATCTTAGATTTGATATTTTGTAACCTCCAACATCTACAGTTCCTTCAAAATTCTCTAGAGCACCTCTCATAATTGCTTCAGAATATATATTAAAAAGATGCGGAGACAGAATGCAACCTTGTCGTACTCCTTGGTTGACTTCGAACCATTCTGTTAACCCACAAGTGTTTCTTACAGTTGCTTGTTGTTGGTCATAAATGGCTTTATTAGTTGATGATGTGTTTTGGAAATTTCATATCGTTCATGTTATTCCAGAGGATATCGTGATCAACAGTATCAAAAGCTTTAGAGTAATCGATGAAACACTGGTATAGGTCTTTCTGATGTTTTCTGTTTTTCTCTATGATCAATTTCAGATTTAGAATCTGGTTTCTGGTACCTTTTCCAAGGCAAAAACCTGCATGTTCGTCTGCAATTTCTTCATTCTCTCAGCGATAATTTTCAACAAAATTTTGCTGCTGTGACTTATCAATGCAATTATCCTGTTATTCATCACCTTTTTTAGGTATGGGAATAAAGACTGATTTTACCCAGTCTTCTGGCCATCTTCTTTCATTTCAAGTTTTCGTACAAAGTTTGTAGAAGTATTTAACACTTTTGCCAGCATTCTTGATTAGTTCCGCTATTATTTCATCCATTCCCGGGCTCTTGTTATTCTTTAACTCTTTTATGGCTTTTATAACTTCATCTAGCAGTGGCAGTGGTTCATCTTCGCTGTCATTGAGTCTAATTAATGTTGTTGTTAGATTTTTATTCTTTTTGAATAAGTTGGAACAATATTGATTCCATCTATTTTTGACTTCTTTTCCATCACATAAAACTAGTCCATCTTCAGTTTTGATAGTGTCCATTGTAGGTTTAAATTTTCGTGTAACGTTTCATACTCCTTGGTAGAGTTCTTTAGTTGTCTTATTGATAGAACAGTTTTCAATTCTCTGGCAATGTTCATTTAAATATTTTTCCTTATCTTGTCGCAATAATCTTTGAATTTTTGTATTTTGTTTTTTGTAAATTACTTCTTCAACTGGATTATTGATACCCTTTGATTTTAGGCATCTTCCTGCTTCAATTTCACTTAGTTTTTCCGGGGGAATTTTTTTTCTTTTTGGCGATAGTTTTTAAGCAGCACTCAGCAGGAGTTTTTTTCCTTCTTCCCACAACTCATTTGGTGTTTTATCATCTTCACATTGATTGAGCAATTCAAATTTGTTTGACACTGTAATTCTATAATTGTTGTCAAGAGTTTTGTAATCGAGCTTTAGAGGTGGTGTTGGACACTCCATCTTTTTAAGTCTTATTTTAAAGTCGATAGTTAGTAGTCGGTGGTCACTGTTGCAGGAAGCACCAGGTCTTGTCTTAGCATTTTTTATACAAATTTTCCTTTTCAGGTTCAACACAATGTAGTCAATTTGGTTGCGTGTTCTTTTGTCTGGTGAAAACCACATGTACAAGTATCTTGGGTGGTGTTGGAACAATGTGTTGGCTATAACTAGATTATTTGTACTATAGAATTCAATAAAATCTTCACCTCTTTCATTTATATATCCAAGGCCGAATTTTCCACAGATGTCATTTATTAGATCATTTCTGCCTACTTGGGCATTGAGGTCTCCCATAATTACTTTTACATCTCTGTTAGGGATTGTGTCTAAAATTTCTTGGAGAGTTATAAAAATTTTCCATTTCTTCATCACTTGCAATGTTGGTTGGAGCATAGCATTGTATAATACTAATGTTATGAGGTTTTGCTTGTATTCTGACTTTTATAACGCGATCATTTATTGGACTGTACCCAATTAGTACAGCCCAATAAATGATCGGGCAATGTGGTATGAATTATCATTTCTGTATTTAATCATTGGTGTAGAGGTTTGTCAGGAGAAAAGAAAAGTTGAGTGGAATCCCCGAGGCTCCTCAACTCGCAGTCTCCAACTGACTAGGAGGAACTATCTCTGCAGCTTTGAAACAGTTACACTGCAATACGCCAGACATATTGTTTGGTGAAACCAGTAATCAGTAGAACCGAAGGTGTTTTCACCAGATATCCACTGCCCTGCTGCAGACAGCTTCACCGCAACCCTGGCATAGGGAGCTAATAGGGTGCTATTCTTGTTCAAGGGAACCCCAGGGTGCAGTTTATTGTCTTACCCAGGACTAATATATATATATATATATATATATATATATATATATATATATATATATATATATGCTAAAACTTTTTATTGTTCCTTTTTTGCAGTACATCAAATACATGCTCACTCTATATGGGTAAGATTTGAAGTCAATCATGACAGTTGCTGGAACGACATGGTAAGAATATCCAAAATGTCCGATCTTATGAAGTGATATTGACTTCAGTTTATGAATCAAGTAAAGGTTTGTGATAATTTGAATTACCCAGCTGTCTTACTTGGACATGGAGCCCACTTGCGGTGGATACAGTAAGATGCACAACCTTATGCATTTTCCACTTTTCATATGAAGAACGACGTATGTAATAAAAAAAAAATTTTGACAATCTGAGAAATATGTTTATCTAAACTTTTCACAGCCTTGTGAAGCGAGTGGTGGTGTGTATGAACAAATAAGTCTGGTTCTCTTTCCATCTTATTTGAATTTCCGCGGTGCTTTGCTTTTAATAAAAAATCATACCAGCATATTAAGTACTTTCATAGTTTTATATTGACCTTTTTTTTTTCTTTTCTTTTCTTTTTTTACATAAAATCAATCCTATTCTCATAACTTTGTATGGTACAATTTGAAACAATGTATCAAAGTGTTAAGGGTTTCAGTTTGCTACAAAAAATGGTCTTAAATCACCAGAGACTGGAGTAGTCAGGGTTCACTCCTGGAAAGTCAACAGTAAACCATATCCAAGCGTTTCAAATAATTGTGGAATGCCGTTGTGAGTTCAGTTATGGGCTGCTTTAGCCTACATTGACCTCAAGAAGGTGTTTGACTCAGTGCATTGTGAATTACTATGGAAGATCCTAAGACTTTGGGGAATTCCAACATGGATTATTGGCTGTGTGGTGGGGGGCCAGTCGAACTACTGCCGTTTTAATGCAGGGGCGAGGCAAGTCTGTGTCCTTGCACCAACACTTACATAGACCGAATAATGGACAGAGCTACTATCCAAAACCAGTTTGGAGCAACTCTGGGCAATATCAAGGCTGCCGACCTTGAAGTTATCCTGAGTCTCTATACATGTGGGTCTTAAAGGAAAACTAAATATATTTCATAAGTTGCATTGTAGATTGTAAAACATCGAGAAATGCGGCAGGAACATTTTAGGAAATATACTGCATTGTCCCTTGAGGTTAATTAGCAAAACATAGCTGAGTCAACACGTGGGATAGGTGGTGATGCTAGTTGGTAGATAATTAGGTGTTCAGGCGTAAATATGAGGGGGAAACCCGTCTTTGACCTGGTGTAGATTTCTTGAAATCACTATTCAGGCTCGCTAAGTAGAATCAGACCAGCGTCTTTTCAGTCTAATAGGTAATTAACCTGTTAGTTTTATAAGTATGAAACGTGCAAAGTATGAAATATTGGTTATCGCATTTACATTTACAGAGAAACTTTAAGCCTGTTATTTGTGTTGTCGCCTCTTAGGACGTGTGTTTGTGTAAGTTTGAGAGTCATAATAAAGGCATATGGGGGAGGAGGGGGAGTGATGATGGAGGTGGGGTCGTCAGCGACAACTGACATCGGGTTATCATATTGATCGTGTCACGCTCATTAGCTATAAGTGTGATCACTCACCTGTAACACTTCAGTGCAGAGCTGTATTATCTCCTTAAGCATGACTTGTGAATGGTGATTTGTTTGTTTGCTTCTTTTTCTTACTATTATTGGTTTGTAATGGGGTATGGAGGAATGTGGGACAGGGGCGGTAGGAAGGGAAGGAAGGATCACCTGTTTTCGCAAACGGAGGATGTATTGTTATGCGATCTCTTATAGAAGGATACGCTCGTCTGTATATAGTTATACATGTGGGTCTTAAAGGAAAATTAAATATATTCCTAAGTTGCATTGTAGATTGTAAACATCGAGAATGCGCAGAACATTTAGGAAATATATGCATTTCCCTGTGGTTAATTAGCAAAAATAACTGGTCAACATGTGGACAGGGGGACGCAGTGGTAGATAATCAGGTGTTCAGCGTAAAATGGGGGGAAACCCATCTTGACTGGTGTAGATACCTTGAAAACACTATTCAGGCTCTCGAAATGGAATCAGCCAGTCTTTTCAGTCTATTAGGTAATTAACCTGTTAGTTTTATAAGTATGAAACGTGCAAATTGAAATATTGGTTATGCATTTACATTTAACAGAGACTTAAGCCTGTATTTGTGTTATCGCCTCTTAGGACGTGTGTTTGTGTAAGCTTGGAGTCATAATAGGCATATGGGGGAGGGAGGGGGAGTAATGATGGAGGTGGGGTCGTCAGCGACAAACTGACATCGGGCTATCCATATTGATCGTGTCACACTCATTAGCTATAGGTGGGGATCACTCACCTGTAACACTTCAGTGAAGGGCTGTATTATCTCCTTAAGCAGGACTTATGACTGGTGATTTTTTGTTTGCTTCTTTTTCTTACTGTTATTGGTTTGTAATGGGGTATGGAGGAATGTGGGACAGGGGCAGTAGGAAGGGAAGGAAGGATCACCTGTCTTGGTCAACATGTTACTCGCTGTAACACGGCATTTGTCGAGTCAGTTACAAGTTCAAAACATAGTTATACATATGGGCAGTAGTGACGCTAGTGATAGATAATTAGGTGTTCAGGCGTAAATCCGAAGGGGAAAACCCGTCTTTGACCTGGTGTAGATACCTTGAAAAACCTATTAATGCTCACTAAATAGAAAAAAAACAGAGTCATTTCAATCTATTAGATAAATAAACCTTCTAGTTTTATAAGTATGAAAAGTGAAAAGGTATGAAATATTGGTTATCCGCATTTACATTTACAGAGAAACTTTAAGCCTGTGATTTTGTGTGTTATCGCCTCTTAGGCGTATGTTTGTGTAAGTTGAGAGGTATAATAAGGACACCAAGAATTATCATGATCCTTTTCAATAACTATATTTTTATTATGAAGATGTCTCTGGGATTAAGAACGGCTTATAAACACGTTTAAAATTGAGGCCGCCTACCGCTCCCACCCCCCGCCCCACCCATCAATATCAGTAGTTTTGCCAGGCATGGAAATATTGCCGCAATGAGTTTTAAAGCCCTGTTTTATCGTTTGGTGGAGTGACTGTGAGTGACATCGCCAGGAAGAGAAAACATATTCAATGGAGAAACCCACCTACCACTACAAATAATAAATCATCGCCACCTGGAGATTCACCGCAATGAAGAAACGGTTAAGTATCCGTAATCCCACTGGTGGCAGACCTGTCATTTAAGAGGAGGATACGATCGAGGACAAAAAGAATTATCTTCAGACAGCTCTAACTTATCTCTACAATAGATGGTCCTGACACATGCCCTATCAAACCATCCAAGACTGCCCCGGTGAAGATGACTATCCAATATATTCTCATCATTCACTAATAGTTAGAATCGTTATGCAAAACAGAATAGACCTGATATATTCTCCTTAGCAAAAACAGAATATGATTTGAGAGGAGAGGAGGGGTGGTTGGTGACATTAGAGACAATTGTTCAAGCACTAGTTCTTCTCCTTCCACATCGCTTTACACCATATACGGGATTGACGCAAAATATGTGTGTGGATGGAAAATAGAAAACTAAAAGTAGATATATCGTACACCGAAGTTTTTATATCCTTTTTCAGTTAATTGTATTCTTATCCTTGTCGCGGCGAGGGACGGAACGGTAATTATTGGTCTTCGCAGATCTTTTTGTGTGACCGAACCTGATGGGGGTTGGGGGACGGGGGGAGGACGTTAGGGTTATTTGATTATGACAGTTTACATTCATTAGGAGGGGGTGGTCACTCGTCTGTAACGGGTCAATTCTCGATCCGGGCACAAGATCAAACACGATGAATATTGCGGGAGCGGTGTGGGGGTGGGGGTGATGAGGCCTGGGTCATCAGTGACGCTGGTAGTGGGTTTGGATTATGATTGCATCATTCCATTAGAGGGGTTCTCACTACGCACTTCAGTGCAGGGCTGTATTAATCTCCTTAAGTAGGACTTGTGATTTGTTTGTTTGTGCGTTCTTTTTCTACTATTATTTTGCTTTGGGTATGGAGTAATGTGGGACAGGGGCGGTAGGAAGGTAAGGAGGGTTTGTTTTTTTGGAGAGGAGGAGAGGGTGAGGTGAGAGGAACCCTTTAGGTGTGTTTGTTAGACAGCATTAGAGGGAACATTTATTTAATTATGATTTATTAGAGGGATGAATCATTCGTCTGTAATAGGTTCAATTCTCGATCCACGGTACAAGTTTAAACATAATGATATTGCGGGATGGGGGTGGGAGGGGTATGGAAGAGGTGATTGGTGGTGGTCAACTGTGACACCCTGGCATTGGGGTGGATTATGATGTCTCATTCTTAGGAGGGGGTGGTCACTCGTCTGTAACAGGGTAATTCTCATCCAGGTACACGTCCATCAACCCGATGAATATTGCGGGGGGTGGGGGGGTGTGGAGGGGCGGGGGGTCATCTGTGACCACCTGGCATCGGGTTGATTATGATTTGCCGCCTCATCATTGAGGGGTGATCACTCGTGTGTGTAACTGGGTTAATTTATCGTTACAGGTACAAGTTTAACATGATGCCTATTGCGGGGTTGGGTGTGGAGTGGTATGAAGGAGGGGTGGTGGTGGTGGGTCAACTGTGACACCTGGCATTGGGTTGGTTATATTGTCCTCATTCTTAGGAAGGGTGGTCACTCGTCTGTAAAAGGGGTCAATTCGATCCAATGTACAAGTTCAAACACGAGAATATTGGCGGGTGCGGGGGGGGGGGGTTGGAGGGAGTAGGGTCATCTGTGACACCTGGCATCGGGTTGGATTATGATTGCCTCATTCATTAGGAGAGGTGATCACGTCGGGGTGTGGTACTGGGGGTAATTATCTGATACAGGTACAACAGTTTTGAAACGTGATGAAATATTGCGGTGCGGGGGTGGGGAGGGTATGGAAGAGGGTGGTGTGGTGGGGATGGGAGAGGGTGGGGGGAGGGATCATCTGTGGTCCTGGCATATGGTTTCAGAGAGAAGGGTAGGGGATTCCTCCAGGTGTGTGGCTAATGATTTTGGTTACGGTCATTTTTGATAATGATTCTGGTTACGGTCATGATTGCGTTCATCACTTTCCGCGTCATTAACCTGTTGTGATGCGTAAGGTGAGGCTTCTGTCCCCAGTCGCCTTTATTGGAGAGGAGGGGAGGTGCAGATATCATTGAGTCGGTTAATGAGTTTCCAGTTCCCGATCATTGATTATGATAATCACTTTAATTATGCCTACTTTCTGCTTATGAATGGCCGCATGAACGACCGTAAGGTAGTCTGTGTGCATGCTAAACATCATTAACTATGATTAATATTCCGGTTACGGTCATTGATACGTTAATCACTTGGCGGTTACGGTCAATTGGTTACGTAAATCGATTGCGGTTTCCGGTTCTCATTAACCTACTTCCTGTTTTACACCCGCATGTACGTACGTGATGGAGTAGTTTCTGTCTTAGTTAGGCAACTACTGATAATCCATGCCTTGGCAGTAGTTGTTCTTTTGAGCGTATCAACTACCCTGGCTGTGTTGAAACAACCATCATTCTCACATCAAAGAATCTTGTGATGTCCGTGACACGTCTTCGTCCGACAATCAAGCGAGCTTATTCATATTATCAACCAGGCTAGTTACGAACTGCCTCTGGTTGATGCTGAACGATGACGCTTGTTGGCCCCAGCGGGATCCAATCATGTAGAGAAGCAGCACATGACGCTTTGTGCCTCGGCCATCTTCTCGCCAGGATGTTCTTCAGTGCTTCCAAATCTTGGGTTCACAATATATCGATCTTGTGCGCTCCCGGGATGGTGTTGACTGATCTTGCAGCTCAGTGAACAGCTTGCAACAGTTCCGACAGGGCGTCGTGCATAACACTAGATCTTGCTAATGTATAACACATATACATACAACACAATACTTTATGTTATATAATACATACTTATTTTACATATAATATGTTATATAATGTAATATATTACTATCGTATGTATGTATGTGTATATGTATATGTATATATATATATATATATATATGAATATATAGGTATGTATTTGTACAGATATTTGGAAATGTGGCAATGTACATAATATATGCATATATACATGTGTTTGTGTGTATGGTGTGTGTGGTGTCGGCGTGTGTGTGTGCGCACGCGCGTGCATAAATGCTGCCTTATGTCGATCTTCGTACAATATTCGAGGACCGAGACAAAACTGGTACCTTTCAATTATTTATTTAAGTTTGGAAACAAAAAAGTCGGATGGGGTTTAAACCGGGTCTGTAAGGTGAGTGTTGGATGATTTACCAAATTCATGTAGCACAGCTCTTGTCTACCAAGCACCATGAGCAGATGCATTGTCATGGTAGAAGAGAACGCATTGATGAAGCGTTCCTTGGCGTTTTTCAGAGATATTTTTGAATTTTTTCTCAAAATGCATTCATAATAAATGTTATTGTTTTCTTGCTCTCGAGGAAGTCAACCAGCAAAATCCCCTCTGCATCCCAGAAGACAGTGGCCATCACCTTTCCTTTTGAATGCTCACATTTTGCTTTAACTGGTCCACTTCTATCCTTGGACAGCCACTGCTTTGGTTGAATTTTGTTCTCGGGATCGTATTGGTAGAGCCATGTTTCATCCCGTCATAATTCTCTGCAAAAAAGCTTCAGAGTCTTTATTCTACTTGTTCAAAATTTCCATTGTTTGCTGCTGATCTGGGTTCAACAGCCTAGGGTCCCTAGGAAAACTTGTTTAGCCCCAAAATTTCCACCAGAATTATGTGTGCAGAACCCACAGAAATATTGAATGTGCCTGCTACTGATTCAGTGGTTATCCGTCTATCCTATTTCAATCATGCCGTATACAGCATCAATATTTTCCTCACAAACTGACGTTGATGGCCTGCCACTTTGGGGCTTAACTTCAATTTCGTTTCTTCCCTTCTGAACCGACTTCTCCATTTGTAGGCTATTGATTTTTTTGGGGGGATTGTATCCATAAACTTTTTCCAGAGCGTCAATATTAGCCAATTTTCACCAAACCGTTTTTAGTGGTTCCATGTTGACAAAAAGTTATAAATATACAAATATATATATGTATACATATTTATATATAGATATGTAAGAATAAGAAAACGTAAGACTATGAAGATCAAAGATAACGGCAATGAACAATGAGGAACATGTACAATCAATGAAGTGGTTGTGGAAAATGTTAAAGAGTTCACTTATCTTCGAGCTGTTTTTACTAATACATATGATGATTCACCAGAGATAAAAAGAAGAATTGCCATTGCCAAAAACACCACAGTTGCTCTCAATAACATCTGGAAAGACCGAAGCATTACCTAACGGACAAAGCTGAGGTTATTGAACTCATTAGTTTTCCCAGTTGCGTCACATGGATCTGAGTGTTGAGTGCTGAAGAAGACAGACAAGAAAAAGGTCAATATTTTGAACTATGGTGTTACAGACGAGTACTATGTATTAACTGGACAGAAAAGAAAACGAATGATGACGTGCTGAGAAAAATAAATTGTAAAGACCGGCTGTTGGATATCTTGAACAAAGGAAACTAAAGTTTATTGGTCATGTGATGAGAAGTAAAAGTATTGAGAAAAACTTGCTGACAGGGATGGTGATAGGAAACAGAGGAAGAGGCAAACCGAAGACAAGACTAAGTGACAACATCAAAGATATTTGCGGGCTGACGATGGTACAAGTGAAAAGAAAAAGCGCAAGATCGAGTTGAGTTGATATGTATGTATATGTATATATATTATTGTTACGCCAACCACCTCGTTCTCTCTGCCACCAACAAGGCAGGCTAGGCAGACGGCGTCCTATCCACAGGGTCGTGAACATGAACAGCCCCAAAGAGGCACAGCACCACAGCGTCCCAAACACACGAGGGGAAACCCAAATGGCAGGCAGGGCACGAAATAAACACAAAGACAGTTTTTCCCTTTTTTCCAATTATTAAACGTCCCTTTTTCTCAGGCACAATACAGGGGAAAAAAGCATTCACACTGCACGATAAATTATAAAAAAGGGGAAACAAAAGTATATCAGGCACAAGGGCCCACGAGGTCTTACAGGAGCAGCACCCAACGCGTCCTCTGGCTTGTTCCTTGCCCCCCCTCACAGCCCGTTGGCATGTTTTCCCGGTCCCTTCTGTTTAAAAACATGCCCAGGGATCCTTTCATGTTAAACCATTTTTTCACAGAGACAAAAACCCATTGGGGTAGCAATATTTTATTAAAATAAAATATAAAAACCCCAAAATTAATATATATATATATTTTATATAATTATATATATATATATATTTTTTGTAAAAATATGTATGATAATGTATATATATATATATATACACATATACACACACACACACATATGTATATATATGCATATATATATACACATATATACATACAGATACTTATATGTACATATATATATATATATATTATATATATATATATATAATATATATATGTGCATATCTGTGTATTTATATTTATATTAATACAAATATAATGCTACGCCAATGGGTCTTTGTCTCTGTGCAAAACATGTGTTAACATGAAAAGGATGACCTGGGCATGTGTTAACATGAAGGGACCTGGGCAAACATGACGCAACTGGCTGTGAGCGGAGGAGCAGAGGAACAAGCCAAGGAGAGACGCAGTTGGGGTGCTGCTCCTGTGAAGACCTCGTGTGTGCCCTTGTGACCTGATATACTTTTGTGTTGCCCTGTTATAAGCTGTATCGTGCAGTGTGACATGCTAGTTTCCCCTAGTATTGTCCCTGTAGAAAAGTGTACGGGTTAATAACTTGTGGAAATAAAGGAAAGACTGTCATTTTGTGTTATTTCGTGCCCTGCCTCGCCACTTGGCGTTTCCCTCGTGGTGTTCTGGGACGCTGTGGTGCTCAGTGCCTCTTGGAGCTGTTCAGTGTTCACGACCCTGTGGATAGGACGCCGTCTGCCTAGCCTGCCTTGTGTTGGTGGCAGAGAGACGAGGTGGTTGGCGTAACAATAATATATATACATATACATACATATCAACTCAACTCGATCTTGCGCTTTTTCTTTTCACTTGTACCATCGTCAGCCCGCAAATATCTTTGATGTTGTCACTTAGTCTTGTCTTCGGTTTGCCTCTTCCTCTGTTTCCTATCACCATCCCTGTCAGCAAGTTTTTCTCAATACTTTTACTTCTCATCACATGACCAATAAACTTTAGTTTCCTTTTGTTCAAGATATCCAACAGCCGGTCTTTACAATTTATTTTTCTCAGCACGTCATCATTCGTTTTCTTTTCTGTCCAGTTAATACATAGTACTCGTCTGTAACACCATAGTTCAAAATATTGACCTTTTTCTTGTCTGTCTTCTTCAGCACTCAACACTCAGATCCATGTGACGCAACTGGGAAAACTAATGAGTTCAATAACCTCAGCTTTGTCCGTTAGGTAATGCTTCGGTCTTTCCAGATGTTATTGAGAGCAACTGTGGTGTTTTTGGCAATGGCAATTCTTCTTTTTATCTCTGGTGAATCATCATATGTATTAGTAAAAACAGCTCGAAGATAAGTGAACTCTTTAACATTTTCCACAACCACTTCATTGATTGTAACATGTTCCTCATTGTTCATTGCCGGTTATCTTTGAATCTTCATAGTCTTAGTTTTCTTATATCTATACATATCTATATATAAATATGTATACATATATATATTTGTATATTTATAACTTTATGTACAACATGGAATCCACTAAAATCGGTTGTGAAAATTGGCTAATATTGACGCTCTGGAAAAAGTTTATGGATACAATCCCCCAAAGAAATCAATAGCCTACAAATGGAGAAGTCGGTTCAGAAGTGGAAGAAACGAAATTGAAGTTAAGCCCCAAAGTGGCAGGCCATCAACGTCAGTTTGTGAGGAAAATATTGATGCTGTATACGGCATGATTGAAATAGGATAGACGGATAACCACTGAATCAGTAGCAGGCACATTCAATATTTCTGTGGGTTCTGCACACATAATTCTGGTGGAAATTTTGGGGCTAAACAAGTTTTCCTAGGGACCCTAGGCTGTTGAACCCAGATCAGCAGCAAACAATGGAAATTTTGAACAAGTAGAATAAAGACTCTGAAGCTTTTTTGCAGAGAATTATGACGGGATGAAACATGGCTCTACCAATACGATCCCGAGAACAAAATTCAACCAAAGCAGTGGCTGTCCAAGGATAGAAGTGGACCAGTTAAAGCAAAATGTGAGCATTCAAAAGGAAAGGTGATGGCCACTGTCTTCTGGGATGCAGAGGGGATTTTGCTGGTTGACTTCCTCGAGAGCAAGAAAACAATAACATTTATTATGAATGCATTTTGAGAAAAAATTCAAAAATATCTCTGAAAAACGCCAAGGAACGCTTCATCAATGCGTTCTCTTCTACCATGACAATGCATCTGCTCATGGTGCTTGGTAGACAAGAGCTGTGCTACATGAATTTGGTAAATCATCCAACACTCACCTTACAGACCCGGTTTAACCCCATCCGACTTCTTTTTGTTTCCAAACTTAAATAAATAATTGAAAGGTACCAGTTTTGTCTCGGTCCTCGAATATTGTACTAAGATCGACATAAGGCAGCATTATGCACACGCGTGCGCACACACACACGCACACACACACACACACATAAACACACCCCACACATGTATATATGCATATATATGTAATATGCACATTTCCAAATATATGTACAAATACATACATATATATTCATATATATATAAATATAGATAGACATATACATATACACATACATACATACGTATATGTATATATATTACATATATAACATATTTATATGTAAAATAGATATGTATTATATATACATAAATGTATGTGTGTATGTATATGTGTATACATATGCAAGATCTAGTGTTCATGCACGACGCCCTGTCGGAAAATGTTGCAGCTGTCACTGATGCTGCAAGATCAGTCAACGACCATCCCGGGAGCGCACAAGATGAATATGTGTAACCCAAAGATTGGAAGCACTGAAGAACATTCCTGGCGAGAAGATGGCCGAGGCACAAGCGTCATTGCTGCTTCTCTACATGATGGCATCCCGCTGGGGCCAACAAGCGTCATGTCAGCATCAACCAGAGGCAGTTCGTAACTAGCCTGGTTGATAATATGAAAGCTCGCTTGATGTCGGACGAAGACGTCGTCATGGACATCCAAGATTCTTGATGATGAGAATGATGGTTTTTTTCACACAGCCAGGGTTTTGATACGCTCAAAGAACAACTACTTCCAAGGGCATGGATTACTCAGTAGTTGCTAAGGGACGAACTACTCACTAAACGTACGTACATGAGGGTAACAGGAAGTAGGTTAATGAGAACCGGAAACCGCAATTCGATTTACGTAACCAATGACCGTAACCGCAGTGATTAAGTAATCAATTGACCGAAACCCGGAATCATTAATCCATAGTTAATGATGTTAGCATGCCACCAGACTACCTTACGGTCGTTCAGGGCGCACCCATAGCAGAAGTAGGCATAATTAAAGTGATTATCATAATCAATGACGGAACCTGGAAATCATTAACGACTCTAATGATCCTGTCCCTTCCCCTCCTCCAATACAGGCGACTGGACAGAACGCCTCACTTACGACTCACAACAGGTTTAATGACCGGGGAAATGATTAACGCAATCAATGACCGGTACAGAATCTTATCAATGACCGAAACCCAAAATCTTAGCACACACCCCACCAATACTCATCGTGTTTGAACTTGTACCTGGACGAGAATTGACCCTTTACAACGAGTGACCACCCTTCCTAATAAATGAGACAATCATAATCCAACCCAATGCCAGGTGTCACAGTTGACCCACCACCACCCCCCCCCTCTTCCATACCCTCCCCCCCCCACCCCGCAATATTCATCATGTTAAACTGTACCTGTAACGATATTACCAGTTACACACACGGTGATCACCCTCCAATGAATGAGGCAATCATAATCAAAACCCGATCCCAAAGTGTCACAGAGACCCCCCCCCTCCACACCCCCCCCCCCCCCGCAATATTCATCGTATTTGAACTTGTACCCGGATCGAGAATTGACCCTGTACAGACGAGTGCCCAAACCCCCCTAAGAATGAGACAATCATAACCCAAACCCCATCCCGGGTGTCACAGTTGACCCACCACCACCCCCCTCTTCCATACCCTCCCACCCCCATCCCGCAATATTCATTATTTTTAAACTTGTACCTGGATCGAGAATTGACCCTATTACAGACGAATGATCATCCCTCCTAATTAATCATAATTCATAAATGTCCCTCTAATGATGTCTAACCACACACCTAAAGGGTTCCTCTCACCCTCCCCTCCTCCTCTCCAAACCAACCCCCCTTTCCCCTTTTCCTACCGCCCCTGCCCCACATTCCTCCATACCAAAGCAAATAATAGTAAGAAAAAGAAGCAAACAAACAAATCACAAGTCCTACTTAAGGAGATAATAAGCCCTGCACTGAAGTGCGAGTGATTCACCCCTCCTAATGAATGATGCAATCATAATCCAACCCAATACCAGGCGTCACTGATGACCCAGGGCCCCTCATCACCCCCACCCCCACACCGCTCCCGAAATATTCATCGTTTTTGATTTTGTACCCGGATCGAAAATTTGACCCTGTTACAGACAGTGACCCCCCTCCTTAATGAATGAAACTGTCATAATCAATAACCCTAACGTCCTCCCCCGTCCCCCAACCCCATCAGGTCGGTCACACAACAGATCTGCTAATGACCAATAATTACCGTTCCGTCCCTCGCCGCGACAAGGATAAGAATACAATTAACTGAAAAGGATTATACAACGCGGTGTACGATATATATACTTTTATTTTTCTATTTCCATCACACACATATTTGCGTCAATCCCGTATATGGTGTAAGCGATGTGGAAGAAGAACTAATGCTTGCACAATTGTCTCTAATGTCACCACCACCCCTCCTCTCCTCTCCAAATCATATTCTGTTTTTGCAAAGAAATATATCACTGGTTCTTTTCCCTGTGTTTGCTAACGATTTCTAACTATTAGTAAATGATGAGAATATTTTTGGATAGATCATCTTCACCGGTGGCAGCTTTTGGATGTTTGATAGGGCATGTGTCAGGACCATCTATGTAGGATAAGTTAGAGCTGTCTGGAAGATAATTCTTTTGTTTTCGATCGAAATCCTCCTCTTAAATGACAGTCTGCCACCATTTGGATTACGGACTTAACCCTTTTCTTCATTGCGGTGATATCTCCAAGGTGGCGAGATTTATTATTTGGTGTGTAGGTGGGTTTCTCCATTGAATATGTTTTTCTCTTCCTGGCGTATTGTCACTCACAGTTCACTCACCAAACGACTAAACAGGGCTTTAAATACCATTGGCGGCAATATTCCATGCTGGCAACTACTGATATTGATGGGCGGGCGGGTGGGAGCGGTAGGGGCCTCATATTTTAACGTGTTATACTAGCCGTTCTTACATCCCAGAGACATCTTCATAATAAAATATAGTTTATTGAAAAGGAAACATGAAATTCTTGTTGTACTTTATTATGACTCTCAAACTTACACAAACATACGCCCTAAGAGGCGATAACACAAATAACAGGCTTAAAGTTTCTCTGAAATGTAAATGCGATAACCATATTTCATACCTTTGCAGTTTCATACTTATAAAACTAAAAGGTTATTTATCTAATAGATTGAAATGACCTGTTTTATTCTATTAGAGAGCATTTAAAAGGGTTCAAGGTATCTACACCAGGTCAAAGACGGGTTTCCCCTTCGTAATTTACGCCCTGAACACCTAATTATCTATCAACTAGCGTCACTACTTGCCCATATGTATAACTATTGTTGAATTGTAACGACTCGACAAATGGCCGTGTTACAGGCGAGTAACAGTGCTGACCAAGAACAGGTGATCCTTCCTTCCTTCCTACTGCCCCTGTCCCACATTCCTCCCTACCCCTTTACAAACCAATAACAGTAAGAAAAAGAAGCAAACAAAAACAAATCACCAGTCATAAGTCCTGCTTAAGGAGATAATACAGCCCTTCACTGAAGTGTTACAGGTGAGTGATCAACCTATAGCTAATGAGTGTGACACGATCAATATGATAGCCGATGTCAGTTGTCGTGACGACCCCACCTCCATCATTTCTCCCCCCTCCTCCCCCATATTCCTTTATTATGACTCTCAAGCTTACACAAACAACGTCCTAAAGGCGATAACACAAATAACAGGCTTAAAATCTCTGTGTAAAAGTAAATGCGATAACCAATTTCATACTTTGCACGTTTCATACTTATAAAACTACAGGTTAATTACCTAATAGACTGAAAAGACTCTGGTCTGATTCCATTTTGAGAGCCTGAATAGTGTTTTCAAGGTATCTACACCAGGTCAAAGATGGGTTTCCCTCATATTTACGCCTGAACACCTGAAATTTTCTACCAACTAGCGTCACCCCCTGTCCCCCATGTTGACTCAGTTATGTTTGCTAATTAACCCAGGGGACAATGAGTATATTTCCTAAAATGTTCCTGCCGCATTTCTCGATGTTTTTTCAATCTACAATGCAACTTAGGAAAATATATTTAATTTTCCTTAAGACCCACATTATAACTATATACAGACGAGCGTATCCTTCTATAAGAGATCGCATAAAAAATACATCCTCCGTTTGCGAAAACAGGTGATCCTTCCTTCCCTTTCCCACCGCCACTGTCACACATTCCTCCAGACCCCCTTACAAACCAATAATAGTAAGAAAAAGAAGCAAACAAACAAATCACCATTCACAAGTCATGCTTAAGGGGATAATACAGCTCTGCACTGAAGTGTTACAGGTGAGGATCACACTTATAGCTAATGAGCGTGACACGATCAATATGATAACCCGATGTCAGTTGTCGCTGACGACCCACCTCCATATCACTCCCCCCCCTCCCCATATGCCTTTTTTATGACTCTCAAACTTACACAAACACACGTCCAAGAGGCGACAACACAAATAACAGGGTTAAAGTTTTTCTGTAAATGTAAATGCGATAACCAATATTTCATACTTTGCACGTTTTCATACTTATAAAAAATAACAGGGTTTAAATTTCCTATAGACTGAAAAGACGCTGGTCTGATTCTACTTAGCGAGCCGAATAGTGATTTCAAGAAATCTACACCAGGTCAAAGACGGGTTTCCCCCTCATATTTACGCCTGAACACCTAATTATCTACAAACTAGCATCACCACCTATCCCACGTGTTGACTCAGCTATGTTTTTGCTAATTAACCTCAAGGGACAATGCAGATATTTCCTAAAATGTTCCTGCCGCATTTCTCGATGTTTTACAATCTACAAAGCAACTTATGAAATATATTAGTTTTCCTTTAAGACCCACATGTATAGAGACTCAGGATAACTTCAAGGTCGGCAGCCTTGATATTGCCCAGAGTTGCTCCAAACTGGTTTTGGATAGTAGCTCGTCCATTTTCGGTCTATGTAAGTGGGTTTGGGGCAAGGACCCGACTTGCCTCGCCCCTGCATTAAAACGGCAGTAGTTCGACTGGCCCCCCACCACACAGCCAAAATCCATGTTTGGAATTCCCCAAGTCTTAGGATCTTCCATAGTAATTCACAAGCACTGAGTCAACACCTTCTTGAGGTCAATGTAGGCTAAAGCAGCCCATAACTGAACTCAAAACGGCATTCCACATTATTTGAAACGCTTTGGGTTGGTTACTGTTGACTTTCCAGGAGTGAACCCTGACTACTCCAGTCTCTGGTGATTTAAGACCATTTTTTGTAGCAAACTGAAACCCTTAACACTTTTTATACATTGTTTCAAATTTTACCATACAAAGTTATGAGAATAGGATTTATTTTATGTAAAAAAAGAAAAGAAAAGAAAAAAAAAAGGTCAATATAAAACTATGAAAGTAATTAATATGCTGGTATGATTTTTTATTAAAAGCAAAGCACCGCGGAATTCAAATAAGATGGAAAGAGAACCAGACTTATTTTTTCATACACACCACCACTCGCTTCACAAGGCTGTGAAAAGTTTAGATAAACATATTTCTCAGATTGTCAAAATTTTTTTTTATTACATACGTCGTTCTTCATATGAAAAGTGGAAAATGCATAAGGTTGTGCATCTTACTGTATCCACCGCAAGTGGGCTCCATGTCCAAGTAAAAACAGCTGGGTAAATTCAAAATTTTCACAACCTTTACTTGATTCATAAACTGAAGTCAATATCACTTCATAAGATCGGACATTTTGGATATTTTTACCATGTCGTTCCCGCAACTGTCATGATTTACTTCAAATCTTACCCCTATAGAGTGAGCATGTATTTGATGTACTGCAAAAAAGGAACATAAAAAGTTTTAGCATATATATATATAATATATATATATATATATATATATATATATATATATATATATATATATATATTAGTCCTGGGTAAGACAATAAACTGCACCCTGGGGTTCCCTTGAACAAGAATAGCACCCTATTAGCTCCCTATGCCAGGGTTGCGGTGAAGCTGTCTGCAGCAGGGCAGTGGATATCTGGTGAAAACACCTTCGGTTCTACTGATTACTGGTTTCACCAAACAATATGCCTGGCGTATTGCAGTGTAACTGTTTCAAAGCTGCAGAGATAGTTCCTCCTAGTCAGTTGGAGACTGCGAGTTGAGGAGCCTCGGGGATTCCACTCAACTTTTCTTTTCTCCTGACAAACCTCTACACCAATGATTAAATACAGAAATGATAATTCATACCACATTGCCCGATCATTTATTGGGCTGTACTAATTGGGTACAGTCCAATAAATGATCGCGTTATAAAAGTCAGAATACAAGCAAAACCTCATAACATTAGTATTATACAATGCTATGCTCCAACCAACATTGCAAGTGATGAAGAAATGGAAAATTTTTATAACTCTCCAAGAAATTTTAGACACAATCCCTAACAGAGATGTAAAAGTAATTATGGGAGACCTCAATGCCCAAGTAGGCAGAATGATCTAATAAATGACATCTGTGGAAAATTGGGCCCTTGGATATATAAATGAAAGAGGTGAAGATTTTATTGAATTCTATAGTACAAATAATCTAGTTATAGCCAACACATTGTTCCAACACCACCCAAGATACTTGTACATGTGGTTTTCACCAGACAAAAGAACACGCAACCAAATTGACTACATTGTGTTGAACCTGAAAAGGAAAAGTTGTATAAAAAATGCTAAGACAAGACCTGGTGCTTCCTGCAACAGTGACCACCGACTACTAACTATCGACTTTAAAATAAGACTTAAAAAGATGGAGTGTCCAACACCACCTCTAAAGCTCGATTACAAAACTCTTGACAACAATTATAGAATTACAGTGTCAAACAAATTTGAATTGCTCAATCAATGTGAAGATGATAAAACACCAAATGAGTTGTGGGAAGAAGGAAAAGAACTCCTGCTGAGTGCTGCTTAAAAACTATCGCCAAAAAGAAAAAGATAAATTCCCCCTGGATATCTGAAGAAACACTAAGTGAAATTGAAGCAGGAAGATGCCTAAAATCAAAGGGTATCAATAATCCAGTTGAAGAAGTAATTTACAAAAAACAAAATACAAAAATTCAAAGATTATTGCGACAAGATAAGGAAAAATATTTAAATGAACATTGCCAGAGAATTGAAAACTGTTCTATCAATAAGACAACTAAAGAACTCTACCAAGGAGTACGAAACGTTACACGAAAATTTAAACCTACAATGGACACTATCAAAACTGAAGATGGACTAGTTTTATGTTATGGAAAAGAAGTCAAAATAGATGGAATCATATTGTTCCAACTTATTCAAAAAGAATAAAAATCTAACAACAACATTAATTAGACTCAATGACAGCGAAGATGAACCACTGCACTGCTAGATGAAGTTATAAAAGCCATAAAAGAGTTAAAGAATAACAAGAGCCCGGGAATGGATGAAATAATAGCGGAACTAATCAAGAATGCTGGCAAAGTGTTAAATACTTCTACAAACTTTGTACGAAAACTTGAAATGAAAGAAGATGGCCAGAAGACTGGGTAAAATCAGTCTTTATTCCCATACCTAAAAAAGGTGATGAATAACAGGATAATTGCATTGATAAGTCACAGCAGCAAAATTTTGTTGAAAATTATCGCTGAGAGAATGAAGAAATTGCAGACGAACATGCAGGTTTTTGCCTTGGAAAAGGTACCAGAAACCAGATTCTAAATCTGAAATTGATCATAGAGAAAAACAGAAAACATCAGAAAGACCTATACCAGTGTTTCATCGATTACTCTAAAGCTTTTGATACTGTTGATCACGATATCCTCTGGAATAACATGAACGATATGAAATTTCCAAAACACATCATCCAACTAATAAAAGCCATTTATGACCAACAACAAGCAACTGTAAAAAACACTTGTGGGTTAACAGAATGGTTCGAAGTCAACCAAGGAGTACGACAAGGTTGCATTCTGTCTCCGCATCTTTTTAATATATATTCTGAAGCAATTATGAGAGGTACTCTAGAGAAGGAGAAGGAGCTGTAGATGTTGGAGGATACAAAATATCAAATCTAAGATACGCCGATGACATAGTTTTAATTGCCAGCAGTATCACTGAACTACAACAACTACTAGATAAAGTTAGAGAAGCAAGCAAAAGGGCTGGTTTATTTCTTAATGCCAAGAATAACTAAGACTATGAAGATTCGAAGATAACCGACAATGAATGATGATGAACATATTACAATCAATGGAGTGGTTGTGGAAAATGTGAAAGAATTCACTTATCTTGGAGCTGTTATTACTTTACAGACAAAGCTGAAGTTATTGAACTCACTAGTTTTCCCAAATGCTTCATATGGTTCTGAGTGTTGGGTACTGAAGAGGGCAGACAAGAAAAAGGTCAATAGTTTTGAACTAGAGGCCGCGGTGGCCGAGTGGTTAGAGCATTGGACTCAAGACTCTCACGACGGCAATCTGACTTCAAGAGTTCGAGTCATCGGCCAGCGCGTTGTTTCCTTGGGCAAGGAACTTCACCTCGATTGCCTGCCTAGCTGCTGGGTGGGCAAGCCAGCCCAAGTCAGTGCCGGCCCCAGAACCGGGTAAATAGAGATGGTGACTCGATAAAAACACTGGGCGGAAGGCAACGGCAAACCACCGCTCTAAATTGCCAAGAAAATCATGGAAATTCATGATCGCCAACGTCCTTGTGGGACAGGGCACTTAGAAAAAAAAAAAAAAAAAGTTTTGAACTATGGTGTTACAGATGAGTATTACGTATTAACTGGACAGAAAAGAAAATGAATGATAAAGTGCTGAGAAAAATAAATTGTAAAGACCGGCTGTTGGACATCTTGAACAAAAAGAAACTAAAGTTTATTGGTCATGTGATGAGAAGTGGGGCAGCAGGTCACGGTGGCGTGGATGGCACAGCAATTTTAGGCCAAACTGCTGCAGTGAGGTTGAGTAGTGAGTGGCGAGGGAGGTGAGGCCTAGGGCAGCCAAGGCGCTGTCATAACTGTTATAGACAGGGCCATGAATGATCTTGGCTGCCCTTTTCTGCACCCTCTCAAGTAGTAGCAGCTGGGTGGTGGTGAGGGAGGGGGACCAGGCGGGGGAGGTGTAGCTCAATTTAGGCAGGATGAATAGCCTGTAGATATTCTGAAGCTCCGGGACTGGAACACCAAGAGACTTGAGGCGACGCAGCATGTGAAGCCTGTACGAGGCAGACCTCACGATGTCTCTGACGTGCTGCGTCCATGAGAGCTTTTTGTCGATGGTGACGCCGAGCAGCTTGGTGGAACGGATTACGTTAAGTGGGTGGTCGTCCAGCGTGAGGATGGGCGAGGGGGCGGGGTTGTTGAAGAAGTTGAACTGCATCACGAACGACTTCTGGTGATTGATGGTGACGTGATTTGCGGTGGTCCAGGAGAGGAGGTTGTCGAGAGTGCGCTGGATGGCGGAGTAGTCAGGGCAGGAACTGTCAATGGCGGCGACAATAGTCGAGTCGTCTACGTATTTCCAACGATGCTCGGTATCAAGGAGAGTGTCGTTAATCATGACTAGGAAGCACAGGGGGCCCATTCTAGTCCCTGGGGACTCCGCATGTGAGTGGCAGAAGGCTGGAAACTTGACCTTGCACGCGAATGGCCTATTGTCTGTTGGAGAGTAAGTCTGCCAGCCAGGGGATGAGGCATTCCTGACCGTAGTATGGTCCACCAGGTCGAAAGCTTTATTGAAATCTATGAAGATGCTGGTGACGGAGGATTTGCGGTTGTAGAGGTGGGCGTGACGAAGCCGAGGAAGCTGACAAGGCAGTGTGTAGTGGAGGAGGAGCGCACGTTGCCGAACTGCCGAGTGTCAACGCTGGGCGCGAGGTCCTGGTAAGCCCAGTCGGCGACAAAGCTTTCACACAGCAGGCTGGGCAACGGAGTTATGGTGATGGTTCGTATGTTTGTCGAATGAGGTGGGACTTGGGGGTTTTTTACCGATGGCGGTGACAAATGCGGTCTTCCATTGTGATGGGCACTTAAGACTGTTGCAATGAGGCGTTTATTATGGAATTAAGAGGAGTGGCAAGTTCCATTGCGACCTCCTTGATGAGGTGCACTGGCAGGTCAAGGGGAGTGGTGGCTCTCTTGACACGGATTTTTCCCAGCTTCTGAAGCACCTGGGACTGACTGACTGTGGGAGCAAGTGAACGGGCTGGCAGGTAGGCGGGGAGGCGGTAGCTGCTGACAAATTGAGGCGAAGTGGTCATTGAGATCCTCTGCTGCTTCACTGGGGTAAGATTGCTGGTGCATGGAAACGTGCACGGCCTATTTGCAAGGCCGACAGCTCCCGAACTATTCCGTACCATTGGCTGAACTGCAGGTGTTGTAGTTTGTTGTGGTAGAAGGTTTTCTTGGATGTTTTATTTCCCTGATGACTGTGTTGCGGAGTAATTTGTAGGCGGTGATGTTGTGCGAAGGCCTGATTTCTCTGTTGAATGAGGCGTTTGATGCGGCCCGTGATCCAAGGCAGGTCTGATGGGTGTGTACTGAGTGACTTTTCAGGAAAGAAGTGGTGAAAAGCCGTAGTGACGGTCGACAGATAGTAGTGCCACTTGTCCTCCACATCTACAGCGGTAAGAGCGTCAGTCCACTAGTGTTGGGTGATCCACTGTCCAAAGTGTATGATAGAGGACTGTGTGAGTGGCCTGTATTTCCTGGTCTTGGTCTGCTTTGGCTGAGAGACGGTGGGCGAAGGCAGCCATAACACTGATATGTGTCTACTGCGGCCAACAGGAGAATATGGTAGAGGAGGCTGGTACCAGTCATGTAAATCTGTAAGGATCAAATCCAGGGTTCTTTGTTCATAAGTGGGTTTACTAGCTCATTTTGCAGGTCGAAGGTGTCTATTTCATTAAAATCACCGCATATTATCATCTTGCATGACGGGTATCCCACATGCAGAAGGTCAGTGGTGTGGGTCAGGTGGCTGAGTAACAGTTGTTTGGTGGGGGCTCGTGGGAGGTGGTAAATCACACAGCAGATGAGGGACGCGGCGAGGCGAGGGTGGTGAGGAGGGGTGTCCCGCACCCACAACACTTCCAGGTCAACCGGAACTTCCACGTCCAAGGGGGTGGGCGAGAGGTCGTTTTGGGACGACAGGATAACCCCTCCTCCTTGTTTGTTTGTGTGGAGGCGATGGAACATGCTGTAGCCAGGTATATGTATGGTATCAGTATGGATCTGCCACGCCTCTGTGATGGCTACAATTCCCGGTGATTGAGAAGTGATGATAGTGTGCAGCTCGTCTATTTGCTGTTGAGGGATGTGACATTAGACAGGAGGAACTTTGGGAAGTCTGGGAAATTCAAAATGTCGGTAGGATTTAGCTGGTTGGGCCTTCTTTTGCTTGCACCTTGTCCGGAGTATGACGGCCTCCTTTGCTACCCAGGCATGAAAAATGTTAAAATTCTTAATTTAATCTTTGTATCACTTCACTGTTTCGGTATTCACAACTGTGTTTAAGGGCATATAATGTTTTTTTCTGTTGTACCGAAGCAACATAAAATCAGCGAAACACTAAATCCAGAAAAAGAGGGAAGGGGCGAGGCAGTAGGTGGGGGCCGATGTATTGCAAGTAAAGTTCAATTTCTTACAATGTACACCGACACTATGGAATTCACTGAAAATAACTGAGTAGTCACTGCACAGCACTTGTACTAGCCTAAGTGAAATCTAAACATTCCAGAAGGAGCAGAAAAAACAGGTGAGGCCAACAGCCGGCCTTGGCTGCCTAGGAGCGCCGACTTGCACGTCCGTCTTGTACGGCGTCAGGTCAGAAAGTGTGTGTGTGTGTGTACGTGTGTGTGTGTATACGTGTGTGTGTACACGTGTGTGTGTATACCTGTGTGTGTGTGTGTGTGTGTGTGTGTGTGTGTGTGTGTGTGTGTGTGTGTGTGTGTGTGTGTGTGTGTGTGTGTGTGTGCGCGCGCGCGTGTGTGTATACATGTGTGCGCGCGCGTGTGTGTATACATGTGTGTGTATGTACATGTGAAAGTGAAATCTAAACATTCCAGAAGGAGCAGAAAAAACAGGTGAGGCCAACAGCCGGCCTTGGCTGTGTGTGTGTGTGTGTGTGTGTGTGTGTGTGTGTGTGTGTGTGTGTGTGCTTGTGTGTGTGTGCATGCTTGTGTATACGTGTGTGTGTGCATGTATATACGTGTGTGTGTGTGTGTGTGTACCGCGGTGTGTGTATACATGTGTGTGTGTGTGTGTGTTTATGTACGTACATGTGTGTGTGTATGTACACGTGTGTGTGTGTATGTACATGTGTGTGTGTGTGTGTGTACACGTGTGTGTGTATAGGATGTAGATAATTATATTTCTGTTAGAGGATTTGGATAATTCTATTTCTGTTACCAGTGACCACGTGGCTGGTTACCACGCGGATCAAAGTCCCAAATAAGAACCACCCGCTCAGCGAGGGCGGAGGTCACATTTTATATCTGACCTCGTTTGACCGAGAGTTCGTGCTAAGCTACCACCGCGCTAAGGTCAGCCCTCGCCTCCCTCCGGGTGGGCTGACCGTGACCGCGGCGCTTTAACCCCTCTAGACAAGTCGTAGCGTCGTCGTAGCGTGTGTTCACCCCTTTACGTGTGTTTTGCGTTCCTGCCAGCCACTGTACTAGAGTACGCATACCCGTTATATCTGGTGGCAGCGAGGGCCGTTGCATCCTTTTGGCATGCAACACGGACACACCACCCCTGAAGAAAAATCTGCTCGACCGCTAGAAGACATGTTGAAAAACAAAAAAACACTTAAGTACACGTTTGGGCCCCTTTCTTATTTCTTTTCCCTTCTTCTCCCATACATGTGTTAAGCCGTGTTGTTTTTTGTTGGGTTAAAAGGTGCTAATGACAGCAAATGGCACGTTCTCCACTATTCTTCCACCTCAGATCGCATTTCCGTGCGATCGAGTATGTGATCAATAAACATGAATATCGTTCGTTAGTTAAGTAATTAATTATTTTCTCTCGTTTTTAGAGATTTATATTGTTTCATCTGCAACGAATTTAACGCGTTCGTGATTTTATCTTATCACGAATATCATTTCATTTTATCTCGTTCCTAACCCTCGCCCCCGACCTGACCGTCCCTTTTCTTTCACTTTGGATTAGAAAAAGGTTATTTTCCTGTCTTGACCTGACCTCACTTTCTCTTTTCCCGGTCGGTGGCGGCGTGGGTAGGGTCAGATGACCGCTTGGTTCCCTGTAATTTGGGAGCAAACATATCATTGTTACATTGCTTTTTGGTGACACGTTCTATCGGCGCTAGAGCGAAGCAGGTAACGAAATTGTATTATTTGGATATAGCGTAGGATCTTCCCCCATATCATAGTGCACAGGATTGCCCGATATTGCCCGGGGTTGCGTAAACGCCTAATAGATCTGCGCTCCGTCGTTCGAGAGTAGGTACAATAAACCGAAGTTATTCGTTCGTTCGGCTCCCTTTGAGTCGGTGTGACCCGCGGTTACGTCCGTTAATTAATGTAGGACTAGGGTTTAAGCTAGAATCATTATTCGCTTATTAATCACACCTTTCTCACCCTCTTGAAGTCGCTTGCATGTTTTGGGTATTCCCCAAGCGTTTGTGTGATTCGTGAAAATATATATCCTTTGGGAATTTTGCGAGCGGCCATTACAGATACGCAGAAGAGAGCAGGGTTATTATATTCCTGGCTCGAGTCACTTCAGTCATATACGGCATTTGGGTATAGGATCCCCCGTTATTGAGTTTTATTGAAGTCTGACGTGCAAAGCTAGACATGTACCTCGGCAGTTCAGATTTCTGACCCCGAGAAGATTTGCTTGATAAAAAAAACGCGAATATTTTTTCATGTCACCATTCATTCATGCGTACATTCTGTCGCATATCATTATATGTTGAATTCAATGTGGTAGTTGAAATAATCTTAAATAGCTAGCATTGCTAATTTACTTCAGTTTTGTTATAGTGAACGCTAATATTCGTGTTTGTGATTCATTCTCTGTGTGAGGTCACTCTCGCTTTCCCTCTCATTAACGCTAGCTGTCACTCACACACGCATACACGCGTCTGTTGTGACAAGTGGCTCGAACATGATGTACAAGTTACATCTATTTCTTCTCTGTGTGACGACTGTGGTTCAAATAGATCTTCGCGGATCGCCGTTGTCGTTCCCTTATCTACTCTCATATCTATCAGAGACGGTTGGTAGTTCAAGCTAGGTCTTTGCGGACCGCTACTGACGTCTCCCTCTTCTATTTTCTTCTTTATCTTTGTGAAAGTAAAACACAAATGAAAAAAAAAAAAAAGCAAATTTCATAATAACCGGCTAGTGGTAGATAACACCCCCTCTTCTCTGTTGCCTTTCTTTTTCTCTTACTCTGGCCCTTACGTGTATGATCTGGCTCCCCGACTATATATTGCAGTCGGACCGACACGGCACCGAAGGAGAACCTGCTACAGTTCCGGTCACCTTAGGATGCCGTGGGAAGGACGTCATCGAAGATCGCCATAAGCCCGCGGACCAAGATTTCGTCAGAAAAGGTGTTAAGCCGTCCCAGTGTAGTGGACGGGCGTTGCCTGCCAGACTCCCCGTAGATCCAGCAAACCAGCACTTTTGCCGCAGGTACCAGTCGCCCCAGGATGCTGCGCATAGGCGACGCCTGGCGGACGCCTGCAGATCCAGTAAATTCCAGGAGCTCGTAACGCAGGTATCAGCTGCCCCGAGATGCCGCCCCTGCCCCGACGCCCGTAGATCCGGATGAAGATTACGAGGATGTGTGGACGCGAGAAGGACCTGGACAAGATCTGTGAGGAAGTGTGGACGAGGACGCCGCCGAGTTCGGCCTGGACGAGGACTACGAGGAGGTCTAGACGAATCCGAAGTCAAGGAGGACCTGTGCGACACTTTCGAGGACGTGTGGACATCAAGGACGGACAGACTACACCAAGGACCAGGAGGATGAGGACGACAGGGACGAGCAGCCACGTAAAGGCACCAGGACGATGCACGAGAACGAGACGACCAGCCAAGTTAGGTCACCCTTGAAGGCGCCTCGAGGGCGAGGCGCGAGTAGGTGGCTGAGCAATATAGGATGTGGATAATTCTATTTCTGTTAGAGGATGTTGATAAATCTATTTCTGTTACCAGTGGACCACGTGGCTGGTTAACACGCGGATCCAAAGTCCCAAATAAGAACCACCCGCTCAGCGAGGGCGGAGGGCACATTTTATATTTGACCTCGTTTGACCGAGAGTTCGTCGCCAGCGACCAGCGCGCTAAGGTCAGCTCCGCCCTCTCCCTCCGGGCAGCTGGCTGCGACCCGCGTAGCGCCTTACCCATAACTAGACATGTCTCGTGTGTTTTATACTGCGTGGTATCAACTCTCAGAAATAAAGAGTCAAGCCGTTAACAAGTATAACTACCCTCTGTTCACCATTGTACTAAGGATGATAGCCTTTTACAGTGTGTATGTACACGTGTGTGTGTGTATGTGTGTGTGTGTGTGTGTGTGTGTGTGTGTGTGTGTGTGTGTGTGTATGTGTGTGTGTGCATGTGTGTGTGTGTGTGTGTGTGTGTGTGTGTGTGTGTGTGGTTGTTGTGTGTGTGTGTGTGTGTTGTGTGTGTGTGTGTGTGTGTGTGTGTGTGTGTGTGTGCGTGTGTTGTGTGCATGTGTGTGCATGTGTATGCATGTGTGTTGTGTGCATGTGTGTGTGTGCATGTGCGTATGTATGTGTCGTGTGTGTGTGTGTTTTGTGTGTGGGTGTGTGTGTGTGTGTTGTGTGTTGTGTGTGTGTGTGTGTGTGTGTGTGTGTGTGGGGTGGTGTGTGTGTACATGGGGTGTGTGTGTGTGTGTGTACGTGTGTGTGTGTGTGTGTGTGTGTGTGTGTGTGTGTGTGTGTGTGTACGTGTGTGTGCATGTTACTTATTACAGAAATGGAATTATTTATTTTCTAATATTAAACAGAATGGCAACAGACCTGTAAATGTCTTCTTTCTTCTGCTATTGCTTGCCTTTCAATTTCTATCTTCATTTGTTTCTGTGCAAAGCTCCATCTTTCTTTTTCAACCTGAAAGACCAAGGTAAACAGGCATGAAAAGTAACAATGAAACAGAAATACCCTATGAAAAATAGTGATAGGAGATATATTCACAAAGAAATAAACACATTATTATTTGCATATTAAAAGCCTTTTCTATTATTAATTTAGGGAGAAAGAGGTCAAAGATGATTATGTTGCTTTATCAATTACATGTGCTGATTATCATGGACAATATGGCTATGGGAAACTAATGACGGAATCAAATTCATGGACAATATGGCTATGGAAACTAATGACGAATCAAATTCATGGACAATATGGCTATGGGAAACTAATGACGGAATCAAATTCATGGACAATATGGCTATGGGAAACTAATGACGGAATCAAATTCATGGACAATATGGCTATGGGAAACTAATGACGGAATCAAATTCATGGACAATATGGCTATGGGAAACTAATGACGGAATCAAATTCATGGACAATATGGCTATGGGAAACTAATGATGGAATCAAATTCATGGCCAGAATTTACATCTTCACAAAGACGTAAAACAGAGCAAAGGTATATGATGATGCTCATACCCAGGATATTTCCCTGATGTAAAATTCTAGATTTCAACAATTATTGCAGGTAAAATGTTATATTACCAAATATTACTATCAAACAATTGCATTAAAGTAAAAGCTCCCAATAATTCATGTAATGGGGTAAATGGGTGTGGTCAGGCAGGCCTAGTAATTAACTACTTGGTGCCTGTGCACCTTTAAGTTAAAATAATAATAAAACAAAATCACCATGAGCAGTGTCTGTTTACAAGCACTCTCGATATGTATAGGTGAACATTTTTCTAAAAAGTTATTTCTTCTTTAACATTCTAAATAATAATTTTGCTTACCTCTGATCCTTGTTGAACTAAAGTATTTTCCAGTCTATGAATGAGAGAACTAAGCCTCCCTCTCTCACTTTCATTTTCTACCTGTGTAGCTGCAAGCTGGGCTTCAAAATCCTTTAACTGTTTCTCCTTAATCTGTTTGATTATTCAAATTTTGAGAAACACTGCACTCTCATAAGATGTAGTACAAATATCAGGAAGGTTAAGTTGTATACTGTGACAAATTTATAAAGTAAAAAAAAAAGTTTCTATAATTTCACAATGTGATATATATTCACAAATTTCAGTGAATTAAATGGAAATGTGAGCAATGAATATCAAATATTAGTAAAATTTGTGTTGCATGATTAATAAAACTAAATATTTTTTAATGTACAATTACAAGATACATAAGCAGTATGAATCAACATTTCATTAAACAGCTGATCACACTGCTGACAAACATATTAAGGAAGATATATCGTGAATGGCAGAGGTTCAATATATCTCCTCACCTTGTACAGTAAAAGTATGTAGCATGTCATAAATTTAGGTCAGGTTATTACAACTAAATAATGTTTCAAGGTAAAATACTGTTAGCATAAAAAACATTGTGTTATCCTGTTGAGAATAGTCCATATTGTACTTAATCTAGTGAGTATAAAAGTGAGCTTATACTGAGCATATAGTATATCCATTTCTCTGTTAATCAATTAATAAATCATTGGAGCTATCATCAACAGGGGTGTATACTTGCATCCACACTCTGCTTCCAGCCACAGGGGTCCCTCATGGTGATCCACCCGACAGGCACCTAATTCTCAGGATCTCCCATAGTGATTCCCAATGCACCAAGGCAGATGCCTTCTTGAGGTCAATACATGCTTCAAACAGCCTACAACCAAACTCACAACAGTGTTCCACAATGACTCGATGATCTAGGATGGACTTGCCATGAGTGAATCCAGATTGTTGTTGCTACAGACCCATTAACCCATTGCGACGGGTGGCATGTACGTACATGCCATGGCATGGCGGGACCATCTGCCGGGGGCACGTACGCACATGCCATAGAGTATGCATGGACATGCCATGAGTTTTTTTTGGTTACATTCACGGCAAAAGATTATTTTTTTGCCAGTGAAAGTGTGATTAAGTCGGTTCTAACACTTTCTCATTTTTACCATGCAACAAACAAAAAAAATGCAACAAACCGACAATTTCAACTCCATGATGCCACACACTGTTTATTTTATTTGGACTATAGACCTAATAATGATCAACTATGGAGTCTATATAACAACAAAAATACCCTTCAGTCTCGATTTATCAGGAAGTTTGGCAAGTAGAGACTGTAAAAAATAATGAAAATTGAAAATACAACATATCTTCGTAGTATTACAAAGAAACGGCATGGGATGCTGGTATTTGGCATGAGTGGTCGCGCATGCTCGGGTGACGATATAAGCCCCCGGCAGCAAGGCCCGGGCCACTATGAATGCTACCCGTCAATTATGGGTTAATCCCCTTTCCCTTTCCAGAGAGGGATAACCATGCCCCTCAGCAGGTCCAGAGGAATGGAACCAGATGGCTAGATGGCAACCGGGACATTATGAAACCCCCATGCCATAGGTTCATCCCCAGCCTTTAGCAGTTCAGTAGTGATATCACATATGCCCACAGCTCTCCCACCTTTCAGCTTAGAGACCACCACCCGAGCCTTTGTCAAGATATGAGATTCCTTGCTGATGGGTGGGTCCGGCACAGGCATTGCAAAATCATTTGTGTCCAGACTAACTACCGGAAGGTATAATTGGTACAGCTGCTCAAAATTCTCAGCCTAACATATATGAATCCCATGATCTGAGATGCTCTATCCATCCACTAAGTGGATTGCAGTCATCTGCAAGGAGGGCTTGATAGGCAGGACGAAGGTCATTTACTAAGAAATGGCCTTCAACCTACTCAGCAAGATTCCTAATGAAATGTTGCTTGTCCCTTATCAGCAATGTTCGAGCCCTGTGCACCAAGGAACAATGCAAATTCCAATGGCCATTCAGTCAAGGCACACAGCTTCCTCTCCAGGTAGATGAAATTCTGCCTTGACCTCAGGCAATGGACTCAATCAGTCCAAGTGGATTGGACTGATTGGGCACTGAAGAGATGGAGGGGGGGTTGAAGTGGACGCAAAGGGTAGCCACTGTTGTTCATCCTCGGATGCCTTCTTTAGCTGTGGAAGGTAGAGAGGGTTGGATGAAAAGGTAGGGTCTTTTAACCTGCTGAATTTATTAGGCATGGAGTACAGAGATCAGGAGAGATGCAGATGCGTTATCTCCAGCTTGAAGGACCATTGAAGGGAGGTAGCAGACAAACATGAGTTTGAGGGTTGCCAATTAGGCTATGCAAGTAATTATTGCTGTCTCAAATGCATCTGCATTACAGAAGAAGTAAAGACAATGGTTATATGAACAGAAATAGATGAGGAATGGGTAAATATATGATGCGTGTCTCTGGGCCATATAACACAGATTTCATTTATCTACAGCCACAACCAATCTATGGTCAGTACCACAGAACTCATCAATCTGGTAAACCCTGCAGTTCTTGAGGTTCCTTCAACAAGTGCTAACAAGAATGTGGTCGATTTCCTTGGCCACAGTACCTGCACTGCTATACCATGTCTAGCAATGCAGGTTGGAGTGCTGATACCAGGGAGCCAGAAATCCCCAATCCTTATCTCCATAAGGAAGGGTGGCAGGCTGTAGGCCTAATGTCCACCTGTGGGGATCCCTTGGGCTCTGCCCCACAGACCTCACATTGGGTTGGTGGCTGTCACTTAGGTGAAACTAATTAAAAGCATTTGCTAAGACAGCTCTAATTACAACTTCTGGCTTTTTTTCTTTTTTCTTTCTTTGTGTGTGTGTGTGTGTGTGTGTGTTTGTGTGTGTTCTGTAACAATCAAAACCAATGTTGGACTATTATCATGGAATATATTATCAGAGGCATGTTTTCACTTTCCTAGCATTTTATTATGAAGCCTTTGGTACGATTAATTAAATTTTGTTTTTGTAAAGGTCAATGGCTATACCCCTGATATGCTTTTTTTTTGTTTGATACATAGCCAATATCAAAACAAAATGACACTCTATTGAATAAATTATATTCCATTGTATCATTTCCTCCCCATTCTGCCAGGTTTATTAGGCCCTTAGCTTCTATTAACATGAATAAGAATATCCCAGTTTTATATACAGAAAGTATTTTACCAAGAAATCTATTTTTGTATAGTTTGACTTGTGCTAGGCTTGGGTGGACCATAAACTATGGACTATGAGAGTTCACTATTTCAGCAAAGAAGTGACAGAGATTTAGTCTATTTTCTGCCACTAATCGACATGACCAGAATTTATCCATAGAGGTTTCAAAAATATATTTAGTTTTAGTTTCAGTTACATAAACACTAATTTCTGTTTGTTCTGCATAGCTTGCTGTTCATCATATTCTTCATATATTATTATCTAATAAAATTTAAGGTGTCCCCATTTTTATGGGAGATTTACTCTACTCATTTGAGTATTCCCTAGTATTTTCATTTGAACACCAATAGTTTGTGGAAAAAGCAAAGACGTATTGTCCTGGAATGGTAAATTTGAATGGGGTATATCCTCAGCAAAAAAAAAAAAAAAAAAAAATTACATTTAAATTGCAGATATAAATGTTTCTACTTTTTACTATTCAGGCACCAGCATACTTGAAGTAAGTGCCATGGCAAATAAACAGGAATTTTATCAGGGAGGTTCAGATACAATTCGGATTACAACTCAATAAAGCAAATGAAAAACCACCAAAAACACTTCAAACATATAAATTCCTTCTCAAAATTTTGCTCTGTTATGACTTGAAGCAAGCAAATTTATTATCAGAGATAAATAATTTTAAAGCTTTTATGAACATAGCTTAGTCCCTATACATCCTTAGCATGTTCTACTGATGATGTTCTTAGTTTTTCATTTTATCTTTTAAGGTCTATTTTCAAATCCATGACAACCAGTTGAATTATTGCATGATTTGGTTACCTTTCATAACTGAAGTTGCTTATTGGGATGAACTGTCTCCAGAACTAACAAATTATGAAGAAGCTACTTGAAGCAATAATTATTTCCGTCTTTGGGATGATTCATGATGGTTCTATGCATAGCATACAATCATAGCTTTCTATTTCAACATTTCATTTACAATATCTACACTTCCATCAATCTCTTGTGTATACTGTAAATGAAATACCTTGGTTTAGTGCTGCACTCATATACTATAATATGGTAAAGGTCAAAGCCAGAGCCAAGAAATGATGCTCTTATTTCCCTAAATTTACTCTCTGGTATCATATGAAACATATAAACAGAAAAGAAATTTGATATGATAAGTAGTTTTGAAGACATCTGCCCAGAAAATGCTGCATTGGGAAAAGAATGGGAAGCCTTAATAATGTCAGAACAAGCTCAGTCACTCTTTTTCTCCTTCCTCTCTCACTCACTCACTCTCCTCTCTCTGTCTCTGTCTCTCTCTCTCTCTAGCTCTCGCTCTCTCTCTCTAGCTCTCGCTCTCTTTCGCTCTCTCTCTCTTTCGCTCTTGCTCTCTAGCTCTCTAGCTCTCGCTCGCTCTCTCTCTCTCTCTCTCTCTCTCTCTCTCTCTCTCTCTCTCTCTCTCTCTCTCTCTCTCTCTCTCTCTCGCACTCGCTTGCTCACTCTCTCTCTCTCTCTCACACACACACACACTATTCATGAATTCATACTCTTTTTCTCCATTTCTATCATTCTTTTATTTACTTGTTGTCAACTTCTGCTTCAGCCTCCTGGCAAAGATTGGCTTCTTAAGTTTGTTGCTCAATTATATGAAATTATAGGCTCAAACTGGCAAGATCTACTCTGAACTTACTATCTTGCTACCTATCTTACTCTAATATATCAGTGTTGCCTTTCTCAAAAAAAAAAAAAAAAAAAAAAAAAAAAAAAAAAAAAAAAAAAAAAAAAAAAAAAAAAGCAAGTAAATCTGGTGCAATGTAAGTCAATTGTACAAAACAACTTTGATATTCTCAAGGCTTCCTGTTATTTTTCCTGGAATTCAATTTTAGTTTTGTTACTTCAGTAGTAGTAGGGCTAGCTACCATGGAATTGGAAGTGGACCAAAAATGTCAAAAAATAGTAATCATAAATAAAAACAAACAAACAATATTATGAACCAGAAGTATATATATATGTAAGACTAACCTTGAAGTTTATTCATTTCAGGCAATAATTTAACATTCTCGAAGATGTAATAGCAAAAACCTATGGAGGGCTTTCTTTAAATATTTAATTTAAACCATTAATCTGTTTCCTTAACCCTGCATTTTAAATGAAGCTGTTCCTTAACATAAATTGAATATTATTTAAGATAACCCTTAAAATTACCTTCGGTCTGTTTAAGTTAAGTACCCTCTAATGTTTTCTATGACACCATTTTCAGTACTTGAATACTTAATATTAGAGTGAAGATTAGTATCTAACCCATTTTTTTTTTTTTTTGACATTCACACTTTATGTGACACACCTTCAGTGCTCTTTGCATCATTTCCAGTGCTGAATCTTGCTTGCTGTTAATGATTGCTGTTATCTCTGAAAGGTTGGATGCATTACTTTCTAGCTGATTCATCACCACCTCCATCTCCCTGTAACAACAAAAAATATTTTATAAAAATATGCTTGACAATCTATATCATTTTACCATTGTGAAAATATACATGAAATAGATTTCAGGGTGTCAATGAGGAACAAAGAGGAGGGTGATATGGGTGGAGTAGGTATTCCATGTAAAATTATTTCAAAATCAAGTTTTGCATTTGTACAAGTCTGATTTTAGGTCCCTGTTGCACACCTACCCTATCCCTGATTCATATGGCAGTTTATTAATACACAGACTTGTAACACTGTCTATGTTGTTATTCTGTACCTTTTATATGTATCTCCAATAAAGCTAAATACCTCAACAGCACAATCACTGACCTTGTTACCTGTGTTAACATCTAATTGAAACTATTAAAATCTTAGTTATGTCTTATTTCAATATAAATAATTGTACCACTGTAGTGTTTTAAAGATATTAAGGTGAGGAAGTAGTGGTAATAGGGAAAATGACTGTGGACTGTGGCAATTTTGAGAAGCTGCAGCACCAAACCTACAGCACCAAAATGGCTGAAGCCAACTCCACAGGCACTTAAAGTTATTCAACAAGGACATTTAACTCCTAGTTTAAGGGCATCAAGTGATTGATTGATTATTTGAAATCATCTGCTGAGCTGTCAAGTGATTTACTTACATAATTCTCACAAATTCAAGATATCAGGAAACCAGACGCAGTCATCAGGGTCTACTAATTGACTCCTTGGTGGCTGAGCATTTGTGGAGCAACAAAACAAAATTCACAAAAGATCCCATTCTATTATTACTGCAATAAGTGGGGTAGCTTCAAAAATAACAAAAAATGGATTTTTCACAGACGTACGTCACTTATACAAGAAAAGGCAGAAACTGGGTATTACATTCAAGTTCCGTACATCATACATTCATTCTAAGTTAAGTCAATGCAGGAAAAAATTTCATTCAACAACTGGTGGTTTGCAGAGCAGTAGGCTTTAACCTAATTTTTTTTTGTGTGTGTGTGTAGAAATCCATTAATGGAACCCATTGAAACTTCATTTCGGTTTGTATCGAAGTATATGCCTCTACCTTGATACAGCTTGATATACTCTTCCAGCCAATCAGAGCATGATATTTTTCTGATAAATTTTACAGTCTCAGATAGAGATTTATATCTAAATTAATGATTCACATCCTAAGTTTCTGGGTGGGTGCTTCATACTCAGAGTGATGTGAAGCGATGGTGTGGTAGCCCAGATAATGTTAAGTGCTTGCATGCCTTCTCACTTGCAGCTGCCACCACTGCCTAGCCTAGTGCAAAAAAGGGAGCAGCTCTGCATAAGCCTCCCCTGCCAGTTCACAGCCTCTCCGTCATTGAGACTTCTGCAGTGCCTCCACATGGCCAACAATGGAGACTGGGCCCCTTGCAGTTCTAGGCTAAACTGGGAGATCTCGGAGCAGCAGGAGGCCCCACCAGTATGTGGACATGCCCTGGCTCCATACTAACTCCTGCCCCTCAGCCACCCTGGGGTTAATGGGCGGCTCAAGGGAGGTCGGCCTTGCCAGCCAGGTGTTGTCCCTCCCAACCAGCAAGTGAGGCTGGCTGTGGTTCCTATTGGAAGGGCAAATGTTGGGGCGCAGAATGGGAACAAGAGTTACTCATCCCACCTGCGCTCTGGTAGGCACCAACCCAGCATGAGACCTGTGGGGGTAAAGCCCAAGGGACTCCCAGAGGTGGATGTTAGGCCCCACAGCCTGCCAACCCCCTATATTTGGGGCAATGTCAGCGGGGGTTGGCAGAAGTGGCGTCCCCTGGAGTGACAGCCGAGGTTTAACCTCAGGTGAACTATCTGGGCAGGCTCTTGGAACATCTGGTCTTTGCGGCAGGACATGTGGTTACCTCTGCTATCAAGGGAATTGGTGCGGTTGGAAGTTCAGGCGTCTGCCCTCTCGGACGTGAGAAGACCTGGCAGCGGCATGATCAGTATGGGTGGGTACACCTACTACTGGTCAGGCCGTAGCATAGCCATCTCTAGCTGACTTCAACCCTTTGTTGTTGAGGTAACACCAGTTGATGAGCGTATTATGGCATTGAGACTGAAACATACTTTTGGTTTCACGTCTCTTATTGCTGTGTACACTCCTACCAATGTGTGCAAATTTGATGTGAAAGAAGCTTTCTATGCCAAACTCATATCCATGGCAGATAATTGCCCCTGGCAAGACATTCGTTTTGTTCTAGGTGACTTCACTGCAGTATCTGGCTGTGATCGAGCTTGCTACGAGATGTCGTCGGCCCCCATGGCTCGGGAGTTGATCCCAGCAGCAAGAACAGCCTCCTTCTACGGGACTTTACTGGGTCCCAGAGCTTGACGATTTCTGGCTCCCGGTATCAGCACTCCAACCCGCATCACTGGACATGGTATAGTGATATGGGCACTGTGGCCAAGGAGATCAACCACATTCTTGTCAGCACTTGATGGAGAATCCTTCAGAATTGCAGGGTTTACCGGAGTACCGAGTCCTGTGGCACTGATCACTGGCTGGTAGTGGCTACCCTACGGTCCACTTCAAAACTCAGTATCCCTCTAGTGACCACTCCAGGGTGTAGTGAAATGGATACGTGATCTTTATGCCTCACATACCAGAAAAGCCATGTGTGCCTTCTCTTAAAATAACTCCACTGTCATCAGCCGACCCCAACAGGTCTACAGCCGTGACAATTGATAAATTGACCTTAGAACACGCTAATCCCACCGCTGCCACCAATGTAAAGATGTGTGGGACGTATGATCCCACAGGGTGGCACTGATGTAAAGATGAAGGGGACGTGTGGTGACGCGAGACAAGACGTGTCCCCACAGGGTGGTACTCTGGTTCACTGGTTTGTTCTTGAAGGTGTATGGAGTTAAAGTTGTCGCTGGTTCACAACTTTATTTCTGCGAGAGTATGGTAGCAGGACGGGCAAGGCAGGGAGACCTGCCTGGGAGGCAGAATCGTCCCGACCTACCCGCTTGCTGGCAACGAGCGGCGGTCTCCCTGCCTTGCCCGTCCTGCTACCATACTTTCGCAGAAATAAAGTTGTGAACCAGCGACAACTTTAACTCCATACACCTTCAAGAACAAACCAGAGAACCAGAGTACCACCCTGTGGGGACACGTCTTGTCTCGCGTCACCACACGTCCCCTTCATCTTTACATCAGTGCCACCCTGTGGGATCATACGTCCCACACATCTTTACATTGGTGGCATCGCTCTGGGATAATCGCACCACACGAAACCCTCCGAAGATTACTACATCACACGAAGTCCCTCTGAAGACAGTTTATTGATTCCTGCAAGCGGAGACACCTTTGTCAACTTCTGTCACTGCAAGACTTCATCTCAAGATACATCTGCGAATTCCCGACATCAAGCAAGAAGCCAGTCTTCCCTGCCGAGTTGACATCGCGCCTCCCTCAGCGCACAGTACTTCAACACCTGTCGCAGTCTTCAACATTTGCTGCAGTTGCCTGATGCCTGCAACATCAATCAACACTGCCCTGCCAGTACCTCAAGGTGAGTTCCTTTATCCTCGCTGTTCTCATTTGTTTAGGAAATCCCCTGTGAAGTGAAGTGTCTGATTTCCTCTCGCTCTCGCGAACACCTGTGTTCCTCCCCTCATAGAAAACGAGATCTCCCCTCAGCTGACATCTGTCTCCCGCTCGCGCTGTGCCTCGCCTCACTCACTCATGCCCTGCGGTTTGCCTAACCTTTCTCTCTTTCTCTCATTCCTCTGTAGTTCTGTCTACTTATGAGTACTTAATTAGTCTCATGTTAATCTATGTCGTGATGATTTCTGAATCAACACGATGCTGAATTCCAGTTCATTCATTATGAACTATTTCATAGGAAAATCTTTCCTGTGTTATTTGCATGTTTTTAATAAGTTTCTTCATTAGAAAATTATTCCTGTATCCTAGCATGCAATTACCCTTAATTAACTTCTCATTAACCCTGCATTTTCGCATGCAACTACTCTCATTTCCCTGAAGGAAATATGTTCTATGGTTAGCTACACTCACATTGTTGCACATGAATTCTACATTTTATTTCGTGGAGAATCATTCCTGTATTTTGCATGGCTCTGTAAACTCGTAATTTCCTCGAGATTTTATCCTACAATCTCGATTGTTCATTACTGCATTTAATCTCTCAGGTGAATGTTGCAATTAACACTCCATTCCGAATCCATGACACGTTGCTTCCAGTCGTTTCCTAATCATTACGAGTTCATGTTGATATTGTAACTCCCTGAGATATGGCATTATGTCTTCTGTCGCCAAGACAGAGTACTGTCGTTCCCGTTGTTGTCCTCAGAGCCAGACGCCCCCTGCTGAAGCCCACCGCTGACCTTGACTCTCGGATCACCACGTCGCTGCCCTCGCCGCCGATCCCTGGCGCGCCAAGCCTCGTTCGCCCCGTTAACGAGCCCATCTCACGGACGTTCTCGCTGTTGCATCACCTGCCGACCCCTTCTGTCCCCCACTGCACATCGCTGCAACTCCGGCCGTGTCCGCCGCCTCGTCCGTTGGTGATCGCCGCCTGACGTCCTCGCCGCATCTCGTCTCACTCACGGACGCCATCGCATCACCTGCCGATGCCCCTTGTTATCTGCTGCAACTCCGGCCGTGTCCGCCGCCTCGTCCGCTGGTGACTGCCTCCCGACGTCCTCGCCGCATCTCGTCGCATCTCGCCCCACTCACCACACCTGATGCCCTGTGCTGGTGACCCTGGCAAGAATGGTCCTGTCTTGCCTGCCGAACCTCGTGACGCCATCACCATGGTGCTCCTCCTCTCCCGAGATGACGAATCCTTCTCGCCAACGACGTGATCCTGATTCTTCGAAGACCTCGCTCTCAAGATTCTCCTCTCAGTCCTCATCTCCTCGCCAACAACTTGGTCCAGAATCTTCTAGAACGGTGTGCGTGTCATTTACGACTGACACGGCGCTTGACAAGTTAACTGTGTCTTCAAGCGATCCTGTGGAACGATTGACAAGCTCCTTGACTGATCATCACTGCTGCTCCCGTCAAGACCACCTGCGCTTCAGAACAGTGACCTGTGCAAACAAGCTCCCTAGGCCCCTGACCTTAGAAGTCACCTGTGCGACCTTCCCTCCTGCTCATCTGCAAGATACGAGACTTCCTGTGTCGCTTGCCTCCGTCACCTATCTCCTGTCATCCACCTGCATCGTCTACCCAAGAATCGAGGACGATTCTTCTTAGGTGACCGAGCGATGTAGTGAAATGGATACGTGATCTTTATGCCTCACATACCAGAAAAGCCATGTGTGCCTTCTCTTATAATAACTCCACTGTCCTCAGCCGACCCCAACAGGTCTACAGCCGTGACAATTGATAAATTGACCTTAGAACACGCTAATCCCACCGCTGCCACCAATGTAAAGATGTGTGGGACGTATGATCCCACAGGGTGGCACTGATGTAAAGATGAAGGGGACGTGTGGTGACGCGAGACAAGACGTGTCCCCACAGGGTGTTACTCTGGTTCTCTGGTTTGTTCTTGAAGGTGTATGGAGTTGAAGTTGTCGCTGGTTCACAACTTTATTTCTGCGAGAGTATGGTAGCAGGACGGGCAAGGCAGGGAGACCGCTCGTTGCCAGCAAGCGGGTAGGTTGGGACGATTCTGCCTCCCAGGCAGGTCTCCCTGCCTTGCCCGTCCTGCTACCATACTCTCGCAGAAATAAAGTTGTGAACCAGCGACAACTTTAACTCCATACACCTTCAAGAACAAACCAGAGAACCAGAGTACCACCCTGTGGGGACACGTCTTGTCTCGCGTCACCACACGTCCCCTTCATCTTTACATCAGTGCCACCCTGTGGGATCATACGTCCCACACATCTTTACACAGGGTGTTTCACTTGGACAGACTAAGGGAGGAGTGTGCACATGGGTTCACCACGGCAGTCTCTGATAGATTCACGAGCTGAAAACCTGACAGACCCAGTTGATCTGTTGGAGTCCTTCAAGATCATCTCAGATCATGTTGGGGTTCATAAACATTGGGTCAAGTCTTTTGAGTAGCTATACGAGGCAGACCCTCCAATAGTTAGCTTGGATGCAAGTGGTATCACAAGCCTAGAGGTCTCCTGGACCAAGACCAAGATTAAGGACTTTGGGGGCCTGTTAGGGGAACCCTTTCAGTCAATCCATGCTTGCAGTGAATATGTTGAAGTCACAGAGAGCGTGGTAGCATAGTTCATATCTCTGAGCTGTCAGACCAAGAAGTCAGTAGACAGATTGGTCTGGCAGCAGGAGCCATGAACTCAATCAATAAGAGCATTTGGAGATGTCGCTACCTTTGCAGAGAGAACTGTTTGAACCTTCACGGAGAGAACATCTAAACTAACCTTAATACTTTGAGTGCAGTGAACATAAGGCTAATTAATGGACACTGAACTTAATCCAGAACCAGGAGTTAAACCTGGAACTCAAAATGAAATGATTTACGATTCCCAATCTAATAGAAGACCAAGAGAAAACAGTGACAGCGAACAAGATCCAAATCCTAAGCATCCAAGAAAACACAAAACCGGCAGGAACAACGTGGAAGCACAACCGATCACACCCGATGACCCAACAATTAACAGGCAAGATAACCCTAATGTTATCATAATAAGCTTAACAGATGAAACAAAATCTTGCAATTTCAATAATCCCATAAAACTAATGGAATCAATAAACAAATCTGAATTCCAATAATATATTATTGAAGACTCCTTAAGAGCACTGGGTATTGGAAAAGCAATAAGGTTTGAAGTCAAAGATATAAAAAAGTTAAGACCTCTCAACCAAATTCAAAAACTGGGAGAATGGAAAGTTACATGTAAACAGCCAGCCTCCAGTAAGAACATAGGTTGTTCTTATGGAACAATATTCCCAGTTGAAATTGAACTAAGTCCTGAAGAAATAAAAGAAAAAATAAGAACAATTAGTGGAAAAAAATCAGAAATAATAGAGGTAATAAGAATAAAAAGAATCAATAAAGATAAAGAAACTTGAAAACAAATGGATAAAAACAAAATCATTAAGATTAACATTTAAAGGCCCCCTAGCAGAAAAAGTTGCAATAGGGCATACATCCTATACAGTAAACCAATACACTTTCCCAATACCCAAATGCTTTAACTGTCTTAGATATGGCCATGGGATAATGACATGTAAAAATTAAAAAAAATGTAGTAAATGCTGTCAATTTGATCATAGTTATAAAGATTGTACAAATACAGAACATTGTTTCTACTGCCAGGAAAATCATGCACCTAACACTAATACATGCAAAATACACAAAGAAGCACAAAAAATAAACACCAAAAACATAACACCAAACAACCTAGAAATAAAGAAACAGTTCCAAGAACTAAAACCAATACAAACGGAACCTGCAAGTGAAACTACTCCAAGAACACCAATAAATAACCAGAACTCAACATACTACATAAACAAACAGCAAGTTAAAAACAAGACAAACCCACAAACAATAGAACAGACTATTCCAATAACATTTGCCCAAACATTAAACCAATCTCAGAGCTTAACATTAGAACAAAGAACACCCAAAAGAAAAAAAATACAAAATACAAATAACAAACAAAATGACATAGCACACACACCAGAACAAACAAAACAAACAGACAAAGAAAACCCAAGGGAAAAACAAAACGACCCAAACCAACACTCACTAAACCTTTAACTCAAAATGATTCTCCTGTAGCATGGATATTACCAAACCCAATTAAAGAAATGGAAACACAAAAAGTAAATAAAAAAATAGAAGATTTCTCATGGATAGAAACAATAAAGGAAGTTATCAACATAATCACAAACTTAATTAACAATATGAACTCAGATAAAACATTCCTAGAAATTATCACAGACACAATAAATGAAATAATGCCAATATTTAAGAATTTAATCAAACACTTTAATGAATAAAATAATATTGTGGAATATAAGATCAATTCAGAACAAAAAGACAGCTAAATTACTTGATAAATAAAGAACAACCAGAAATAGTAGGCATTTGTGAAACATGCTAAAAATTAAAGATAAATTTACCTTGCAAAACTATCAAGTAATTAGAAAAGATAGGACAGATCAAATAGGAGGAGGCCTAGCATTCTGCATAAAAAAAAGATATTCAATATAAAATCTTAAATTTAAATGATGGATACAAAAATAGATTAGAAACAACAGGAATAAAAGTAAACTATAAAAACAGATGGCTAAATATACTTTTGATGTACAACCCCTGTAACAATCTAAAAACAGAAGAATTAGAATATTACATAAAACAGGTAGAAGACCCTAAAATAATCATAGATTTTAATGCCCATCATAGTAACTGGAATCCAAAAATGAAAAGAAGAGCAGCTAACAAGACAGGCAAAAGTATATTTGAAATCACTAATCAAAATAATATAATTTTATTAACACCACCTCGCCTGACAACAAGAATTGACCCTCAAAGTGCAAAAGAGACAACAATAGACCTAGTAATTGCAACACCATCATTAACCCATTTAGAAGTAGAAGCAGGCCCTAACCTAGGAAGTGACCACCTTCCAATAACTATAAAAGATAACAATCTAATAAAAACAACTCACTCTAAGGAAAACAAATGGAGTTATACAGAAGAGGGTTGGAATAAATTTCAAAGAGAAGTATTGGATAAAGATATAGTAAACATAAATTTCATAAATGAAATAATTAACCTTTTAAAAGATACAGATTAAAATGTTTTAAATTTGAAAAGAATAACAAGAGAGACAAACCAAATAAACCATGGTGGAATGATAAATGTAACAAAATAATAAAATTAAGAAACAGAGCATTTAATAAATGGAGGGAAAAAACAAATAAAGAAAATCAAACAGATTATAAAATATTAGTAATAAAAACAAGACAAATAATAGAAAAAGAAAAAAGAGAATCTTGGGGAAAATTTTGTACCTCATTAGACTTTTAAACTCCCTCAAAAAATATCTGGAACTATTTAAAAAAACTAACTGGGAAAACAATTATAACTAATTTTCCACTAATAGAGAATGACCTCCCAGTATCTGAGATACCAAAAAATTAATATTATTCAAAAAAGAATATGAAAATACAGTAAATAAAACTCAAAAAAAAAAAAAAAAAAAAAAAAAAAAAAAAAAAAAAAAAAAAAAAAATAGACTGATGAAGAAAGAGAAAGAATACTAAATCTCCCAAATAACATTGAATTAAATAATGAAATAGAGATCAATGAATTGACATCGGCCATAAAAAGCACTAAATGAAATAAAGCTTACGGCCCTGATGAAATACCATATGAATTTTACAATTATGCTCCAGAAAAAATAATAAACAAAATTTTAAAACAAATAAACCACTACTGGAATAAAGGAGAATATCCACAAGAATTTTAAAATGTAATAATAAATCCAACAAACAAAGCAGGCAAAAACCCCTCAGAGACAAAATCTTATAGATTTATCAGTCGAATAACAACACTGGGAAATTTTTTTCGAAAATATAATAACAAAAAGAATAAACTGGTGGTTAGAAGTAAATAAAAAAAATAGATGAAGATCTTACAGGTTTTAGACCAAATAAAAGTATAATAGAAGCACTACAAATAATAGATGCACACATAAATAATGCATTTAAAAATAAAAAATATGCATTGTTAGCTTGTATAGACTTAGAAAAAGGTTTTGACACAGTAAATCACAATGCACTACTAACTAAAATGTCAAAATTAGGAATTAATGGTATTTCATTAAAATGGATCTACAGTTTTCTTAAAGAAAGAATATTTAAAATAAAAATGGGTGAAGAAATATCTAAAAAAGGAAAAATGTCAAGTGGGGTACCTCAAGGCTCCCTGAAGCAACAATTAACCTAGAAAGAGCTTTAACACATCTTAAAGAATGGGCAACCACATGGGATCTAAAAATAAACTTAACAAAAAGCAAAATAATGTGTTTTACACATAAGAAGATAAGAATTATACCCAACATAAAAATAGATAATGAAGAAATGGATTTCACAAACAAACATGATATCTTAGGATTAAGATTTGACTCACCAAGACTAAACTGGAGAGACCATATTGAAAATGTAAAAATAATATCTTTTACCCAATCGGCACGTTTGGCAAGAATATATGTCATGCCCACTGTAACACAGGTTTATTTATTGTATTCACACATAGATGGCTCTACAAGTGCTTAGTCATCAAGGGGTCACTTATTAGTCCTACCTTTCTCACCTGTTTACCCTTTTCCTTGACTTTTGGAAAGGCTCTTTTGCATTATTTCATTGTCTTAAATGTTAACAAGATTTTAATAATACTTTAGTAATCATAACATCAATAACAATAATAACAGTATTGATATCAATTGCATTAAAAGGAAAAACGCATTTTCCTGCCAATTCAAGGAATGGGGAAATCAAGATCAGTCAGTAGGGCCTACTGATAGACTCCTTGGAGGCTGAGCACATGTGGAGCCATCTGTATGTAACAAAATTCACAAAAACCTACAAGGGACAGAACATAAATCCAGGGTGATTGGGTTAAAAAGGATAGATATCATGAAAAAACTATCCTCATACACATGGGGTGCAAATAAAGAAACACTGTTAAAATTTTATAATATATATATCAAACCTAAAATAGAATATGGAATATCAGTTTATGGAAATGCAAAAAATACAGAATTAAAAACACTAGAAACAGTACAAAATCTAGCACTAAGGATAGCAACAGGTTGCTTTAGATCCACCCCGATAATATCCCTTCA
>NC_051391.1:25113064-25128064 GCF_015228065.2 Penaeus monodon | reverse complement strand
TGGAACCTTCTGCCACAGATGTCGCCATAGTTCTGTACCTAACCTCCAATGCCCTAGAGTGAAGTTTGCTGCTGGCTGCCCTCACACACATGCATGCTGCTCACTCGGCAAAATTTCCATTTCTTCCAAGCTGTAACTGGTGCTTCAGAACCTACTAAAGTTGCACGTTCTACTCCTCAACTCTGAGTATGAGAAGTGCATGCCTCCACTAGTCCCTGTCCCTGCTAATGAAGGTCTTCCTCCCTTCGACTTTTCAGAGGTCTCCAGCTATTGCCTGAAGTTTTATAGGATGAGTGGGCCAAATTCTCCCCCAAACAATTTCTTTCTTCCTGCTCTGATAAGCCCAAAATGCTATAGACAGAAGGATGGAGGTACTGACCACTTGATCTGAATCATTAAGCCATAATCTGAATCTCCAGGAGCAGCCCTTTCACTGAAAAGGAAAGATCCACAAAGAGAAGGCTTCCAACCCTAGCCTCACTTCAACTCAACCCAGTTTGGCTGGGTGCAGAAATTGTAACATTGGGTCTCCAGAAGCATGGACATATGGGTCACTCCCCTCTTTCAGTCTCATCTGGATAGATCCATCCCCAGGTCCCTCCTCTTTGTCAGTAGGCTATCAAGCAACATGACTGAGCTGGAGACACAAGGTGTACCTCAGTTGTGTGAGCTGTTTCTATTACTGCATTTAAACTTTCAACTTCCAAATGACAGATTATTTAGGTGTATCTGTCTTTGCAATGGTTCTTGGCTTGCATTGGTCGACCTCAAGGATGGCTATTGGCATATTATTGTTCATTGATGGTTTCAATGCTGCAGGGGAAATGAGTTCTACTGGGGAGCCAGGGAGGTTACCCAGTTGGAAGAGGATGGCTGTCCTGTATTGCTGCTGCTCAGAGCTCAAGGATAAGTCAGATATGTTAAGCTGAGTCTTGTCTGGGCTATGACCATGAGGGGAGCCTAGCCTGTGCCGACTAATGCAGACTCGAAGAACGTGTGTCAGCTTGTGCTGACTCAACTCAGCTGAGAAGCCAACACATTACCACTGTACTAGCCTGGAGGTAGTTCTGTGTTCCAGATCCCAGGTCTTAAGTAAACCAGGAACTATGTCAGGAAATCAGGAAGAAGGGAAGCCTGTTTAAGAGGTCCAATCAAGAGCACCACAAGGTATGTGTTGTTGGTGAGTTGCCAGATCTACCTGCTTATGATTAATTAAGGAGAGGCTGCTGGCTGTGGCTTAACCCACCATATGATGTACGCTACACATAAGTTGCATGCAGGTTGGGTGGCTACAGCTGCTACAAGCTTGCCATCAGTCCAGTAGATATTTACAAACCTGCACCTGGTCTGTTTAATAGTTAATGGTTAAAAGCAAAATAAACATGCTAGACATTTAAGGTCATGCATATCTATAGAAAAGTACAGTAAAGGGTAGTGAAGAGTGGTTGAGTTAGTAGTTGGTTGTTATATGTTAACTAACTAGATTAATAGTGAGAAGGTTAAAGATGGGTAAAGGAGTTGATGAGTGAATGGGTTAAGTAAGGGGATTAGATCAGGTGAAGGATGTGTATGCGTCTGAGGAAGGCGAACAGGTTGTCAAAGCAGAAAGTGTAGATTCTGTAAGGATGTCTGATAGGTTGGGAGGTCAGTGAAGGGAGGATAGGTGAGGAAAAGCAGAGGTACAGGCTGCATCAAAGCATGGACAGGACAATAGAATGTGTGGAACTGAAAGAGAGACAGTATGTAATTTATTAGTGCAGAGACACTTGGGGTTCACATGTATATCCAGGAGGCAATGGAAGGGATAGAGGGGATGGCAGGAGGGTTAATGTAGGTGGAGCTGGAGCTAGGGGGGATGGTTTGTGTTGGGAGGGAGTACGAGGAAGGGGTGTAAGGCGAATATGAGTAGGATTTATATCAGCAATCACTTTGAGTGTAGAGGGAACGGGAGTTGTGGAATTTGAGGGTGGATGAGGGGTTTCAGTGTCAATTTGGAACTCAAGTAGATAGTTTTTAATATCTCCAAGAGTTTCTGTAAAGGAGCTGGTTGAGGAGTTTTGTGAGACAAAGGTTTCCTTATAAGGGGTGGAAGAAGAGACTGAGTAGAGGCAAAGGTAGGTGATAGGCGAAGGGGTGGAACATTTAGTCTGTCTGCTGGGGGGGTGGGGGGGTAGAGGGGAAGGTGCTGCAGTAGAGATTGGAGTATCTGTATTTACAATGACAAAAGAATCTGACTGAGGAAGGTAGGAGCTAGAAGTGGGGAGGGGCAGAGCAAGTGACATTATTGGAGTAGGAAGTAAGAGAAATACCTCATCGATGTGCTTCTTGTCTGGCTTCACACAGAGTGAGGCCAAGTCTGAATCTGAGACTTGCCACCTCAGACTCAAACTCGTAGATGAGGCAGCCCATATAAAATATATTATGGGGGCCACCACAGTTGGCACATGTGTATGACTGTGCAGGGCAGTTTGATTGGTTATGACTAGGTTGAGCACATAGAGGGTATCTACCTGTGGAATGGCAGTGTTTGGCAGGATGCCCTAAACGCCAAGAATTTTGACACCGACAGGGAGGTGGTTACAGTCAACAGGGAGAGATTCTCCACCAATGTAAACATTAAAGGGAAGGTTTTACAGAAAGTAATTTTGGCAATGTTGGTGGGTTCTCGCGATGACCTTTAGGAGGAATGGAGTAGCTTTGTACTGATATCATGTAAGTCTTCTCCACAGTCTGACCAATTTTTCAGAGCCCATGGCTCCCTTAGGCCGTTCAAGGTTGGCACAAAGTCAGCCTTTCATCCTTTCCACATGCCTCTCACACCTTAGAAAGTGGATAGGAGAAGGGGTTGGAGAAGGGACTGAAATTAAAAACTAAGACTGGAAAAAGACCATGCAAAATTGGGTCCCAGTCCTCGCCTCCTAAGTCCCCCTACGACAACAACAGGCAAGGGATTGGAGGGGGGGGGACGTGGTCTGGTACTGATACAACTAGCTATACAGGCAGAGCTGTACCTGGACATACGTTCTTTTCCTCTTTCTAATTTGTAGAGCAACTGTCCCTGAATAATGTTCCACTGAGCCTGTTTCTGGCTGCCCAGGCAATAGGGGTCAGAGTTTCGAATCTGACCTCTCACATGCACTCGTCCTCCTACATCTTTGGCCATCTGATGCCTTGGTCCCCCCTTGCTCCTGAGGCAGGATTTGTTGTCAAGAACAAGTTGACGAGCCATGCTGTAATCATACCTGCTCCTTGCCCTAGGAAATGGGTATTCTCAACTGTGACTCAAGCTCAGTTTATTATACACTGCTCCAGTGCCATCTGGCGTAATTTGCCAGATGGGAGATATTATGAGACTGATCAGGAAAAGTGGGCAAGAGACAATCAGATGAGGGCCATATTATACCTTTACCCTGTAATAACACTCCCCATTACTTGGATAATCGTAAATCAAATTTAAAATTACGTTGTTCTCCATTGTTTCTGCAACCTCACTCTTGCAGTTTACAGAAGTACATTTGATACAATTCTTTGTATTCCGAATAGCACCTCAGGTTCCCTTCATTCCCTCAAGTTGCTTTTACTGTACAGATGATAAAACGTTATGGTTATGAATGCCTCAGTCTAAAAGGGTGTCACACATGAAAACTCCTTTTTCACAAATCAAATCTTAGATCTTGTGGACATTGTAAACTACGTACATATCCTTTCAGCATGCTTTTGTTGGTCTCTCAGTGATTGGAATATTAGAAGGAAAAAAATAATTCAAAGGTTTACATAGCCTAGAAAAAAAATTAACATACATACACATTAGCATTTTCCAATATTGATAATTCTTTTGAATGTTGATTATGAATTAACTCGAGTTCAGCTTGCAATCTTGCAACTTCGATTTCTGCACTCCGTAATTTAACCTGTAAAAAATTACATTAAATAATCAGGCAACTTTCATGTATAAATATTCTGAATTAGGGCCAACTATATAAAAAGGGAGAATCAGTCAGTCCTGGAAACTCAGAATCAATCAATTCCAGGACTTGACACCCAAAATCAGCTATCCAAACACCTGACTATTAGAATTAATCAGCATTCTTTTTTTTTTTTTTTTTTTTTTGTTAGAGTGCTAACAAAACAAATTTTAATTTAATGTTCATTTAAATTGTACAATAATAATAATAATAACAATAATAATAATAATAATAATAACAATAATAATAATAATAATATTACATAACCCCCCCCCCCCCATTCCCTTCTTCTTCTCTTCTTCTGATGCCCAGTGTGGGGCGGGTCATGCACACAGACAGGTTCCCAGTATGAAGTGTCTCACGCTACTTACAATGTGTCAGGATGCTACACTCCTTTACTGCCTGTCCTACTGGGTTTGGTGAGCAGCCTCTGACGAGTGTTCATGGGGGAGGCAGGGATATGAAATGACAGGTAGGTAGCAATCCACAGTTTATTGCAGTCCACAGTTTTTAGTGACAAAACAGGTCACGTCAGGGAAGGATGGTCACTTCACACACACACAAGCACAGGTGCAGCCACAGGACTCGCTCACGCACTGCCTCCTTTTTTCGCACCTCCCACCAGTCAGTCACACTCAGGCAGCCAAATACTGCGCCGGAGTCTCGCGCTACCCTGCGGCAAGCCAATCATGCAACAGTGCAGTGGAAAGGACCAGTGATGTCCATGGCCATGCGTGGCCGTAAACCGGCCGCCGCAGCTTCTCCATTGTCTTCTTGATCCCTAGGTGGCCACTGGTCTTCCCATCGTGTATTTCTCTCAGCAGTTCCTCATGTCGAGATAGTGACACCACTATTAACCACTGTTGCTTTCCAGTAGTAGTATCCAACCAACTCCGCTGTAATATGCCATCCTGCAGGCGCAATGCCTCCCACTGATCTATAAGGCACTTGGTGTCTCAGCTTTCTGGGGATATGGCCTCCCACTGTGGCCATTCCTTGATCTCTTCAAGCCACTGAATAATTGGTGGCAGATCCTGGTCCTTCTGCTGGTCTTCCCTCCACCTCTTGTCAGCGTCAGTTACACTCTTACTAACTACCAATCGCCGACAGATGATCTCATGATCACGACGAGAGTTGTGAACACAGTCAGGTTCACAAGGACGGCTGCTGAGGCTGTCAGCATTACTGTGAGGATGTCCAGCCCAATGCACGACCTGGTAGTTTTAAAGTTTGGTTTTGATTCCATTTGTTACAATGGATATTCTTGGTGTGACATACTGTCTGTTTTGATTTTGCTCACGTGTGTCAGCTGCTGCTGACTCGGCTGAACCGAGTCCTTGCCCGCCGTGGTGCCCAGCCACAGCAGTAACCTCCAGGCGACAGTTGCAACTTCTCGCACCTGGGCGGGGCGTGAACCACCAACCCCTCGGATGAGGGGCCGACACGCTACCACTGGACTGGCCCGGAGGCTAGACATATATGCATATAGTTGTATTGTTCCAACTTCCCAAGCCATCTTACTAACTGGCCCTCTGGTTCCTTCAAGGTCTTTAACCATCTCAGGGTAGCGTGGTCTGTACGGATGGTAAACTGCGCCCCATACAGGTAGTGGTGGAAGTGGGCGAGTCCTTTCATCACGGCTGCCAGCTCCTTGCATGTGACACAGTAACTTTTCTCAGGCTTGGAAAACTTTGAGCCGTAGTAGGCTACCACGTACTCCTGACCGTCTTTGAGCTGTGGTAAGACAGCGCCGATGCCTTCCTGGCTGGCGTCTGTGTCCAGGATGTAGAAGAGGCTGGGGTCTGGGTATGGTAATACTGGTGCCTCTACCAAAGCTTGCTTCAAGGCTGCAAAGGCTTGCTGGCATATCTCGTCCCACACAAAGCTAGCTCCCTTCCTACTTAGCTGATGCAGTGGCTTGGCTATGGTGGCAAAACCTTGCACAAATCTCCTGTAGTATGTGCACAGCCCCAGGAAACTTCTTAACTCTGTTACATTCCTTGGTATTGGCCAGCCTTCTACTGCCGACACTTTCAGTGGGTCCGTCCGCACTCCTTGTCTGCCCACCACATGTCCTAGAAATGGTACTTCTGTATGGAAAAGGTTGTATTTCTTGGGACTGAACTTTAAGTTAGCTGCTTTGAGACGATATAGCACCTCTATCAGGCGCTCCAGTTCTTCCTCAAAGGTGTTCCCAAAAACCAACATATCATCCAAATATACCAAGGCCGCCCTCCACTGCAACCCCTCCAGTACTCGTTCCATTTGGTGTTCAAAACATCCAGGGGCATTACACAGATCGAAGGGCATGACATTAAAGTGCCACAGCCCCTGACCAAAAGAGAAAGCAGTCTTCTCTTATCTTCCTCTGCCACTTCCACTTGATGGTATCAAGACTTGAGGTCCAATGTGGAAAATTATTGAACCCTAGTGAGCGCATCCAGCGTGTCATCAATGCGAGTTAAGGGGTAGGCATCGGTAACAGTGACGGCGTTCAGAGCTCGATAATCCACACAAAAGCACTTGCTGCCGTCCTTCTTGGTCACTACTACCACTGAGGAGCACCATGGACTGTCTGAATGCTCTATAATGCCAGCTGCCACTATCTCCTGCACTACGTGCTGCATCTCCTCTCTCTTTGCTGGTGGTACTCTACGGTGTGGCTGCTTGATGGGAGGACTTTCACGGGTGTAAATGCGACGTTTCACCATCGAGGTGCATCTCAAGTCCATATCCCCCTGGCTGAAGACGTCTGCATACTCAGTAAGCATCCTCTGCACTCTTCTTGCCTGCTCAATAGTAAGATGCTTGATGTTCTGCTGCATCAGGTCCTCCACGTGGCTGGGTACTGCTTCTTCTTGCACTACTCGCTTGGCCTCCTCTCCTTGTCGTGCCCTCGGTGTGTCCTGTGCTAAAACGGAGGTGGTAATAGTGGTTGTCACAGGGGACAAAGTGGTATTAGTGGTGGAAGTGGGATATGTGAGTCTGGCGACTGTGCACGTGGCTTTATCCCTAATGTGTTGCCTGCTTACATTCTTACATTTCCTTCCTTGTTTCGGCTCTACCCGCACCACTGGGGTATGTTCTCCCAGGATCAGAGGTACCTTATGGCCTTTTGATGTCATCCTTCTTCTCCGGAGACCCACACATGCCTCTACACATGCCAGGTAGTCCAGCCCAAGCAAGCAGGGATCCTCCGTCTCGGCTACAAATACTGGCAGGCATTCTGTCACTTTGCCCACTCTAAGGCTCACCCTCACTGGGCCTCTCATTGCCATATAGTCACCAGTAATGCCACATAATTTTTGGTTGGCCTCAGGGACAACATGGGATGCAACCAAATCTTCCCTGACAAATGTCACCTCTGATCCAATGTCTACCAACATCTGACATCTTATACTTGCTGGGGCGACATGGTGTCTTGCTGGGCAGCTGCCCCTGCTTGCAGCTGGATCATGTTTCCCGTCACACTCTGTTTCGGTCATTGGCACTCCTTAGATGAGTGACCCTCGTCACTGCACGCTCAGCAACAAGATTGTAAGAATGGGCGGCGGTAATCCTCCATCGAGTGAGACCTGCTGGCACCCCTGTTATGCTGGTTCCTCCGGTGTCCCTTCTGCCCACATGTCCAACAATTGCCTCGAAAACCATCTGGGCTTGCTCTTCTCATGGAGGGAAGGGATCTCTCAGCCTGGGTTCTCTTTACTTGTATGTGGCGGGGGCTACTTAGCATCTCTCCCCCAAAGAGAGGGGTAGGGTAACTAGAATTGGAGTTGAGTAATTTGGCCGCGTGCGCCAATGCATCCTGCATGTTGTGCGGCCCTGCTTGCTTCACATGGACCTGAACCTGTTTGTTATACAGTGCGTCCACAAAGCTGTCCTTTGCCAGCATATCAATGGTCTCTTCCATGGCCATTGGATATGCCCCCGCACCAACACCTCGATATCCTGTTCCAGCTGCGGAATCGGCTCGTCCCGCCTCCTTGTCCATGTCTTGAGCTGAACCCGGTACACCTCTAGTTGCTGGCTATGGCCAAGGCGGCGTTGCAAGGCCCTCGCAACACAGGTATACGATCGCATCTGGGCAGCAGTTCCAACACCTCCAAAGCCGCACCCTTTAGACTAATAACAAGTTGGTATATCTTTTCGTCATCGTCCCAGCCTTGCCTCCTAGCTGCAGCCTCAAACTGGGCCTCAAATGCATTCCATGAAATCTTACCATCATACTCAGCTAGTCTCTTGTCGATTGTGGCCGCCCATGCCACACCTGCTTTTCCAAGCTGGTCCTTTGTTGAGGGTGAAGGGGAGAGAGGAGGGGAAGGTGGGCCCCTCATTCAACAACGTGTTGTTGAGACCAGGAAGGTAATGCCACTTCTGGCCAGTTTTGTACCTGTAGTGCAATGTTGCATTCTACCAAGCTTCCCCCTGCATTGTTGCCAAGACTGCCGAGGCCCCTTCAAGCATGACCATCTCTTGACGACAGGCCTCCACTTCCCTTGTCACTTCTGCCAGCTGGTGCCTCATTACCTCCAGTGGCTCTTCCACTTCCCTCTTCACCTCCTTCTTGACATGGGCACAAGCGTCATTTGTACAGTCATTAACCCGTGTCTCCATCTCATCCAATTCCAGCTTCATTGCATCCTTTAATTCGTGCATTGCCTGTAGTTGCTGTGCTCTCTTTCAGTGACTTGTGCTGCCTGCTGTTCTATTGTCTTACGAGTTTGTGACAGAATCCGTACTATTGTCTCCAAATCCACCCCTCCTGTGCCAGGGGATGGTGGGGGTAGTTTGCCTGATGCCCCGCACGCTGGACACTACCTGCTCTCCCGCCATTTCCTGCGTGCCTTCTGTCCTGTCGTCTATGATATTGTCAGCCATTGCGTTCCACCGGTGCAAAGGTATCACTCACTGTTCTCACTATCAACCTATAGATACCACTCCTGACACCAGTGTCACATAACCCCCCCCCCCAACTCCCTTCTTCATCTTCTCTTCTTCTGATGCCTAGTGTGGGGCGGGTCACGCACACAGACAGGTTCCGAGTACGAAGTGTCTCACGCAACTTACAATGTGTCCGGATGCTGCACTCCTTTACTGCCTGTCCTACTGGGTTTGGTGAGCAGCCTCTGACGAGTGTTCACGGGGGTGGTGGGGATATGAAATGACAGGTAGGTAGCAATCCCCGGTTTATTGCAGTCCACAGTTTTTAGTAACACTAATAATAACAATAAAGTAGGTGTTCTGTAAAAAAATGTTTAATAATTTTGCCTGTACTTTTACTGACAATTCCCTAGTATAAAGCGATTTTAAATTGGTTGAGTGGTCACTGAAAACTGTGAATACTGTTAGTTCATATTACTTTTGTTACTCTAATACCTTAAAATCATAAAAAAGTTCAAATTTTATGTTTTATGTGGCATGAAGATATGACAAATAGTTTGTGTGCATTTCAAAAGCAAAAACTGCCACCAAACCCTCATGGGGACTGTGCTGTAATTGGGGAAGGGGGATAAATTTGATAAAGCTGACATAAGGCCTTTTTTGTAGCATTTATGAATCCCTAGCACTTTGATACACTCTGATGCATGTTTGCCCTTTATGAACACATTACTGCAATCTGTGCTATCTTTTCCGGTGGCAATTAGGATGTTGTGAGAACCAAATCCTGTCTCATGATCGGAGAAGGGTCACACCGCTAAGCTCTGCTCACTCCTGTGACAGGCTAGCTGTTTTATTAGATTTTTTTCGACTGGGTACTCAGTATTTTGGAATATATCACAGATAGCTTTTGATATATTATGATGGGTTGCGGTGTGTTATAAATATCTAATGTGAGTACGAATGTGCATTAAAATAACCAAGGTAGGAGAAATGCATCTGGCAACTCAATGTTTACCACCTACTCAAATCCTGTCACATGCGAGGTATTGCACAGACTATAACTGTTGGAAAACACGGCTCTGTTGAAATATCTTTTCGGTTTGTATTAATTCGTCCAGGAACGCAAGTTAATATATTCTTAAATTGAGAGGCATGTAGAAGAGTGTGAATGGAAAGTATAGAAAGTAAGTGTAAGTGTACAGAAGTTACCAAGGCTCAAGGGTCAATACTGCAGTTAGCTGCAGTATTGTCTAGATAACAATCCCACGGTTCACGCTAAGATTCCAGCCCCGGGCGCACCCTTGTCATACGTTCCCTTAAATTATCCCATATACTTTATATTTTCTCTGCACAAAAGTAGTGTCAGGCAGAAACTGACATTTCGAAATTAGATTCTTTTAATGGAATTTAGACTGAAAGCTGAGGGAATGCATGATTGGGTCTAAAGTATCAAATCCATCTTTACAATAAAAAAAAACAAGTTTAAAGCAAACAAAAATCCAATATTTAAATACACTGAACATTAAAATGCAGAAAAAATAAAACTAGTCTCAATGATTAAAATATCACGAACACAACCTGTTAAAACCACACAGGGTAAACTATAAAAGGCTTAAAACGAGATTTTTTAAAAATCGCAAAGGAGAGCACATCACCTTATCAAGATTAGAGGAAAAAAAAGTGAAAGATGCCACCTTACCGCTCATACCGTTACGGCCAGATCAGGAACCCATTACAAATGCCGAGCCTCACGGCTAAAAATGCTCTCCCCCTTTGACCTGGCCTCGCCGTGTCCCTCATCTGCTGTGTGATTTACCACCCCCCACGAGCCCCCACCAAACAACTGCTACTCAGCCACCTGACCCACACCACTGACCTTCTGCGCGTGCGATACCCGTCATGCAAGATGATAATATGTGGTGATTTTAATGAAATAGACACCTTCGACCTACAAAATGAGCTCCACCTGTAACAAGTAGGAAACTTTCCCACTTATGAACAAAGAACCCTGGATTTGATCCTTACTGATTTACATGACTGGTACTTGCCTCCTCTACCGTATTCTCCTGTCAGCTGCAGCAGACACGTATCAGTGTCCACCGTCTCTCAGCCAAAGCAGACCAAGACCAGGAAATACAGGCCACTCACACAGTCCTCAATCATACAGTATGGGCAGTGGATTTACTCAACACCTGTGGACTGAGGTTCTTACTGCTGTTGATATAGAGGACAAGTGACACTACTATCTCTCAACCGTCACTACGGCTTTTCACCGCTTCTTTCCTGAAAAGTCACACAGTACACACCCATTGGACCTGCCTTGGATCACGGGCTGCATCAAACGCTGCAACACAGTCATCAGGGAAATAAAAACAGCCAAGAAAACCTACCACAACAAACTACAACGCCTGCAGCCCAGCCACTGGTACGGAAAAGTTCGGAAGCTGTGCGGCATTGCAAATCGGCTGTGCACGTTTCCATGCACCAGCAACCTTACCCCCAGTGAAGCAGCAGAGGCTCTCAATGACCATTTCGCCTCAATTTGTCAGCAGCTACCCCCCCTGGACACCACCCGCCTCCCCGCCTACCTGCCGGCCCACTCACTTGCTCCCACAGTCAGTCAGTCCCAGGTGCTTCAGAAGCTGGGGAAAATCCGTGTCAAGAGAGCCACCACTCCCCTTGACCTGCCAATGCGCCTCATCAAGGAGTTCGCTATGGAACTTGCCACTCCTCTTACTTCCATTATAAACGCCTCATTGCAACAGTCTAAGTGCCCATCACAATGGAAGACCGCATTTGTCACCGCCATCGGGAAAACCCCAAGCCCCGCCTCATTCGGCGAACTTTGACCCATTGCCATTACTCCATTGCCCAGCCTGCTGTGTGAAAGCTTTGTCGCCGACTGGGCTTACCAGGACCTCGCGCCCAGCGTTGACACTCAGCAGTTCGGCAACATGCGCTCCTCTTCCACCACACACTGCCTCGTCAGCTTCTTCAACTTCGTCCACGCCCACCTCGACAAGCGCAAATCCTCCGTCACCAGCATCTTCATAGATTTCAAGAAAGCTTTCGACTTGGTGGACCACACTACGGTCATCTCAAAAGCAGCAGCTTTCACGGGCATCAGGGAGTGCCTCATCCCCTGGCTGGCAGACTTTCTCTCCAAGAGGCAACAGGCCATGCGCGTGCAGGGTCAAGTCTCCAGCCTTCTGCCACTCACTTGCGGAGTCCCCCAAGGGACTAGAATGGGCCCTCTTTGCTTCCTAGTCATGATTAACGACGCTCTCCTCGATACCGAGCATTGTTGGAAATACGTGGATGACTCGACCATTGCCGCCACCATTGACAGTTCCTGCCCTGACCTGTGACGCAGTTTAACTTCTCCATCAACCCCGCCCCCTCGCCCATCCTCACGCTGGACAACCATCCACTCGACGTAGTCCGTTCCACCAAGCTGCTCGGCATCACCATCGACGATAAGCTCTCCTGGACGCAGCACGTCAGAGACATCGTAAGGTCTGTCTCGTACAGGCTTCACATCGCCTCAAGTCCCTTGGCGTTCCACTCCCGGAGCTTCAGAATATCTACAGGCTATTCATCCTGCCTAAATTGACCTACGCCTCCCCCGCCTGGTCCCCCTCCCTCACCGCCACCCAGCTGCTACAACTTGAGAGGGTGCAGAAAAGGGCAGCCAAGATCATTTTCGGCCCTGTCTATACCAGCTATGACAGCGCCCTGGCTGCCCTAGGCCTCACCTCCCTCGCCACTCACTACTCAACCTCACTGCAGCAGTTTGGTCTAAAATTGCTGTGCCATCCACGCCACCGTGACCTGCTGCCCCCCGACGCGCCGCCGCCTCGCCGGGCCCTATGCGCCGCCAACAAACTGGTACCCATCAGGGCCCCCACTGACCTCTACCACCGGAGCACAGTACCCATTCTAGTCCGACTCATCAACGAACACTAGTCCATATATACTTGTCCAATCCTAGCTCACCTGATTTTGTACTTGGCTTTTGTTTATCTGTTTATTTTGTTGTTATTGATTGTTAGTTTACTTTGTAATGTGTTGTTTATATGTTTATGTATATATAGTTTGTCTCTCTATCTGTATTTCTATGTATATTTTCAGCCTCTGGCTGCATGAAAATCAATAAACCGATTATTATTATTATTATTTATCTTCCTGGACCCTCTACTGGCATTGGCAGCCTCGTGTTTGTAATAGAGAAGGGGTAACTCTCCTATTCTCAGGTTCCTCCGTCTTATGGTTGGAGATTCGACTTCAATATGAATGTCTTCAAAATTATTCTGCAGCACTATGATATAATTTTACAGGTTCAAAAAATCAACGAAAGGCTGTGTCTTTTGATTTGTTGATATAATTCAATCAGGACTAGTAAATTTATGTGATCATTGGGATTACCTAGTTGTCTGAGTCGGACGCATATCCCTCGTAGTGGATACGATAAGATACAAAGCCTCATGTAACTGCCACTTTTCATATGTAAGTAATAATAATAATAAAAAATGTTTTGACTGAATCTGAGAAATACATTTGAAAGTTTCCACAGCCTTGTGAGGTGAAAAGTGGTGTGTATAAACGATGGAAGTTGCTAAGTAGTCAAGTACTTTTTCCATATTATTAGAAGCTTCCACAATGTTTTGCCTGTAATCAAATATTATAGCTTTCTATTGACTTTTTATGTAATATCAAGAAAAAAGACTTTGTAAGTCCGTAAAAAAATCGATGATATCGTGTTTTGTACTGACCATGATACATGAAACAATGTATCAAAGTGTTGGGGGTTTCGGGATGCTACAAAAAAAGCCTAAAATAACAGAAACAGTCTGTGCATCGTAATACTGCGTATTTTTTAAGATCATATTTTGAGGTTCAACAAACAAGAAGAGTAACCTTAGACATTTACAATGAAAAGAGAAAAATACTGAATGATCTCTCCCTTATACAAAGGTTTCTTAGCTGGACCTGTATATTATTTTTATCTCTCTAAAAGGCACTGAAATTATACGTAATTACTTATATTTATCAATGAGTTATGAGGTAGAATCAGAAACACATTCTAGTATTATTTCCTATGCATAAACTTCGTATCACATACCTCGAATATAATGGGCCCCATAACTGGACCACCCTGATCTAAGCAGTACCATTTTTGGGTAAGATTTCATTTACAATTAACTAATTAATTCATAATTACGATATCTATATTACCGCATTACTATAATGGATGGCCAGATATATCTCCTTACTATAATGGATACATATTTTCAACCTTGATGTTATGTAATTCTGATGGACATCTTATCTAAGAGAGAAATAAATTCTGTACGTGAATGCTGCCAAATCTCGCACAGAAACATAATTGTGTTTCATACATACCGTCAATTCCTTAAGCTGGTCATCATCACCATTTGTGTTCATCATATTTGTCAAAGGAGCAGGCGGAAGGGTCATTTGGTCCATGCGTAATATTGCTTCCTGGTACCTTTGAGTGTGTAAAAACGTTATACTTATGAAACGTATCTGACTAATACTTCCAGATGATTTTAGAGCTTATTATGCTCAGGTATAAGAATAGGAGTGTCATAGAGAAAAATAAAATGTAAGAACTAACAACTACTCTATTAATTTTAAAGGTTGTACAACATTTCTAATCTATTTTATATATTTCTCTAATATAAAAAAAAATGTCTCTTCATAGAGAGAGGAGCAAGAGAGAGAGAGAGAGAGAGAGAGAGAGAAGAGAAGAGAGAGAGAGAGAAGGGGAGAGGGGAGAGAGAAAGGAGAGGAAAGAGAGAGAGAAGAGAGGAGAGAGGGAGAGGAGAAGAGAGACGAGAGAGAGAACGGGGGGAGAGAAGAGAGAGAGAGAGAGAGAGAGAGAGAAGAGAAAGATGAGAGAGAAGAGTGAGAGACGAAAGAGAGAGAGAGAGAGAGAGAGAGAGAGAAGAGAGAGAGAGAAGAGAGAGAGAGAGAAAGAGAGAGAGAGAAAGAGAGAGAGAGAGAGAAAGAGAGGAGAGAGAAGAGAGAGAGAAAGAGAGAGAGAGAAGAGGAGGAGAAAGAGAGAGAGAGAGAGAGAGAGAGAGAGAGAGAGAGGAAGAAGAGAGGGAGAGAGAGCAGAGAGGAAGAGAGA
>NC_051391.1:25107145-25112964 GCF_015228065.2 Penaeus monodon | reverse complement strand
GAGAGAGAGAGAGAGAGAGTTTACAGAAAATTACTTGCTTTGCTGAATACCTGATGGTTTATGCATGACAGGAGGGAAAGAACTCGAACTGTGAGCTTTAGATTGGTGACCATCTCTATTGTCTTCACTTCTAGAATGTAGTGATTCTTTTAGCTGTTGAACTGATGGCGCAGTAAAGTCAGCAGAAATATTGCTAGGAGGAGCTACCTGAAAAAAGAGAAAATATTTAGTTAATGAACTTCATTGTATTTCTTTTCCTTATTATATATTTATATCACATACCCTCTCTAGCATGCAGAGTTTTGAACTATCTATTTTGCAAAGTGTTTTTCTTATTTTTCTTTCAAACAAAGTGATTGCCATGTCTCTTTTGCACGCAAAATGTAGAGAGACACTCAGTTATTATTATTTATTTCTTACACTTGAGCAATATCCACTCACCAGTCATCACTCAGCGACTATGTTACAAAGATTTGTTTGCCATGTCTCTTTTGCACGTAAAATGTAGACACTCAGTTATTAATGTCTCCATCAACCCAATTTTCTTCCAACCCTTGTAATATTTAACTATGAAGAAGCAATGTAATGCCACACATCTGAGTTCCCAATTGTTTATTTCTTTCACTTGAGCAATATCCACTCACCAGTCATCACTCAGCAGCCATGTTAAAAAGATAGGTCCTGGGAAGCCTTAGGCAAACAACAAAAATTTGACCTAATATTCTCCACGTATGAGAGGGTTAAATAAACTATACTATCTTACCTTTGTAACTGCCTATAGTCATTTGCCTCTTTACCTATATTACTGAATTATCTACATAAAAGGAATGCAACATAAGTACATATCACTGGGAAAGGCTGCCGATTTGATCAACATCCAATTGTTTTCTATGATATATTTCGTTCATTTAAAAATCAAAGGTATACAAATATCTTCATATCAAAGTAGATGAGATGAAATGAAAAAATGGTTAGGAATAGCACCTGCTGCATTTGGGAAGAAACTAAACTGACATTTTTTTTCAATCTGAACATGGACATATCTTCCCAGTGATTCATTTCAGCATAAGTGATTCATTTTGTGATGAGAATGCCCAAATGCGAAACAAATTACAATTAAATATTTTTGGTTACTCTTTAGACATATATATAGTGTATATATAAAAAATATAAATATAAATGATATAAAAAATAAATAAATAAATTATACAATGAAATTGTGAATATTTTACAAAGCAAACTTTATATTGCACCACTGGTGGAACACTGGTAAGAATAATATCAAAAGGAAAAACATGTGTTACCTGTTTAAATTCACTCGAGTGTTTCTTGTCCGTTGATAAATTACTCCCATGCCAGTTCGGACTTTTGCTGACTGAAGGTGGTTTTTTTTGGATGCTAACTTCTTTTGGTTCAGCTGATTTAGATGCTATTTCTGCATTCTTCACTTGATGCATTTCACTTTCCAAACCATCAAACAGCCAGTCACTTTTACCACCACCTCCAACAGCTTTTTTCTGACTTTCTGACTGTAACTGCTTAAATGAACTAACTGCATCTCCTTTATTTAAATCACTTTCATTTTTTGTCTCCTTTTCCTTCCCCAACAGTCTACTTGGTCCTTTCTTACACTGCATATTCCCTTGTATACCATCATCTGATTCAAACAGTCTTTCTCTGAGCTGCTGATCTTGCATTGGGTCTTGGTTCTTTATCACCAAAAATATCAAAAGGGTCACTGGCAGGTGCCTTCTGTGGTGACCTTCTCCGAGGACTATCAGGTTTTCCCGTCGATGGCATGTAATCCCCAAAACTTTCTTGTTCTTTTTTCTTTGCTTTACTCATATTTTTGTATTTCTCATCCAAAATAAATTCTGAAGTTTTTTTCTTATCTGTTTGTTTATTATCTGAGGCATTACTTTTTGCTAATAAGCTGTCAAGGAAATCTTTACCTTTTGGAGAGTCAGACACAGCCTTTGTCTTTTTTTTTGACTCCCCAAAACCACTAAACAAATCATCATCATCATCAAAAGTGATCTCATCTTTTGATTTTTTTATATTCTGTCTAGTGTGAGAAACATAGACATTTCCTGTTTTTCGAGAACTTTCTTCTGCTGCAGTACCATTACTTCCGAATAGCTCTGCCATGAGCTTGCTCTTATCTTTCTTTGCTGATCCGATATCAGATGCAGAAGACAGTTCTGATTTACTCTTTGCTGGCATTTCTATTTTATCCTCAGAATTCCCAGTAAATAAGTCAGCCATTAGTTTGGTTTTGGTTAAATATCTTCTATCCTTGTCATCATTTTGAGTTCTTTTACTTTCAGGACTGGCTGACTTAATATGCTTACCTAAAATACAAATTTCAATAATAAATTATATATGTACATAAACACTATTCACTTTACCTTCTTTGTTAAACATTTATATTCTACATTCCATCATTCAAGTATATTAAAGAAATAAAGGAAATCTGTCCCCTCATCATGCACACATTGAATAACTCTATCTTAGTAAAGATATAATTTTAAACAAAGGCTAATAACTTACTCATAAAGTGCACTACTTTTATTTGATGAAAACATGAAACTCTACCTGGAGATTTAGATTTCTGAGCTTTCATTTTTGGAGTATCATCATCAGACTGCAAGAGATCATCAGCATCCCAACCTGGCAAATAGAGAAACATTATTCATAATAATTGATTAACTGTAAGGAAAGTCAGAAAGTACTCATAATCATCATAACAAACTATTCCAATAACCATCGGTTGACACATGTCCACTGGATTAATCAGCATTGCAAGGAAATACAAGTCATGAAGTCAATAATTACCATCATCCTCTTCAGGCTGCTTCTTATCAAATGTCACCCGTTGACCTACATCTCTGGACATTTCCTTTTCAGCTATAGGCTTGATCTTTGTAGGCAGCTTTCCAGAACTTTTAAAAACATCATCCATGTCACCTAAATCCTGGTAAAAACAGTATATCTTTTCCATTTATTTTTTAACATAAACTCTTCAGTTTCCAAAAATATATTTGAAAAAGACTTCCTAATTTTAGCTTTTGACAAGTTACTGTAACTTCTATACATTTGTATAAAAAGTATGAATGAGAATGAACATTATCACAATGTATTTGACCAGTTTCAATTATATCTTCAAATACATGTATTTCTGATGAAGATATAATCAAAACTGGTCAAATATATCTTGTATTGTGAAAATATTCATTCTCATTCATACCTTTTATACATTTGTCAACATGAATATGGTTCAATCAGTACATTTATCAAAAATATCATGTTTGTATTTCTGATTTACCAGTACTCAAAGCAATATGATATAGGTATGAATAGTCTTTGGCAAGGAATACATAATCAGGTAAATCCATTTCCATTTAGCCTGTTGAACCCAAAATTGAAATTGACTATTTCCCAAGAATATTCTGATAACTGTTAATGGTAAGGAACTCTTCATTATCATAAATAGAAGAGGGGAATTTTGGCTTTACTTCAGATGATTATAACAATATCAAATAAATTATACAAATAATTATGTAACTAGCTATATATGAAATCTTAGTGTACTCCCACTAGTTAAACATGGTGACATCATTAAAAGAAGTTGCCAGCTAGAATTTTCATCAAGATGGTGTGGGGCTATTTGTGTCAAACTACTTTGTCTTTGGGATACAAGATTTAGCATCTCTTAGTATATTTATGTTAACAAGGCACAAAAATCATGAATCCCTTCAAAAAAAAGTTGACAATTTGTTTAAGCCAAATATTCTTTTCCCATTTTTCATATCAATTGTGTTTTACAGTTTATACTTTTTACCAAATAATGGGTCCAACAGGGGAAAAAAGGATTAAATCAATAACATTTTTTAACTATAAAACTTAAGATATGAAATATAGACAAGGTAACCACTTACTGCCATTAATTTAGCCATTTCCTCTGGGTTGATGTCTGAGACAGACTCAGAATCAGAGCCACTAATATCAAAATCACTCATGATATAGCAGTGCAATAAGCTGCTAGAAGACTTCAATCTGCAAGGAATTAGTTCACAAATTATTTCTATTATAAAGTCGATGTTAACATGATACCATGAAAACATACCACTTATAGATAATCTTTACACAAAGATGGTTTCACATATAGAGTTATATATATATATATACATATATATATATAATATATATATATAAAATATATATATATATATATATATATATATATATACACATGTATACATGTATACATGTATACATATACATATATACATATACATATATACATTTATATATATATATATATATATATATATATATATATATATATATATATATAAAATATATTGAATAACAGGTCAATATAACAGGTCCCACAGCCTGCCGACCCCCTTTATCTGGGGCTGTGTTGGTGGGGGCGGCAGAGGTGGCGTGCACCCGGAGTGACCACCCGAGGCTTAACCTCAGGCGTGCTTTCCGGGTAGGCGCTTGGAACATCCGGTCCTTGCGGCAGGATGAGCGGTTACCTCTGCTATCGTGGGAATTGAAGCGACTGCGAGTTGAGGTGGCTGCCCTCTCAGAGGTGAGAAGACCTGGTAGCGGCACGATCAGTGTGGGTGGTTACACCTACTACTGGTCGGGCCGCAGCGATGGTCACCACCTCCAGGGTGTAGCCATAGCCATCTCCAGTCGACTTCAGCCTGCGGTAGTCGAGGTGACACCGGTTGATGAGCGTATCATGGCATTGAGACTGAAGCATGCTTTTGGCTTCATGTCTCTTATTGCTGTATACGCTCCTACTGATGTACATAAAACCGATGTGAAAGAGGCGTTCTACGCCAAACTCGCATCTGTGGCAGACGATTGCCCCCGGCGAGACATTCGCATTGTTCTGGGCGACTTCAATGCGGTATCCGGCTGTGACCGAGCTGGCTACAAGATGTCTGTCGGCCCCCATGGCTCGGGAGCTGATCCCAGCAGCGAGAATAGCCTCCTTTCTCCGGGACTTTGCTAGGTCCAGAAAATGAGGATCTCTGGCTCCTGGTACCAGCGCTCCAACTCGCATCGCTGGACTTGGTACAGCGATACGGGTACAGTGGCCAAGGAGATCGACCACATTCTTGTCAGCACGCGATGGAGGATCCTCCAGAACTGCAAAGGGGTTTACCGGTGTGCTGAGTTCTGTGGCACCGACCATAGGCTGCTTGTGGCTACCCTGCGGGTCCACTTCAAAACTCCCGTCCTCCAGTGGCCACCCTAAGGTGTTTCACTTGGACAGACTAAGGGAGGAGGAGTGTGCCCGTGGGTTCGCCACGGCAGTCTTGACCGATTCTCAGAAACCAGCAACCTGACGGAATCCAGTTGCTCTGTGGGAGTCCTTCAAGCGCGTAACACTCGAAGCAGCTCAGGAGTCCATTGGCGTACGCCCAAGGACAAGGCAGAATACCATCTCCCTGGAGACATTACAGGCCACTGGAAGCGTGTCGCAAGGCTCGGCTGAATAGGAATCAAGTCTTGCGTCGTTCCATGGTGCGTAGGGCTCGGACACTGCTGAGAAGGGACAAGGAACAGTTCATCAGGAATCTTGCTGAGGAGGTCGAAGGCCATTTCTGGTAAATGACCTTCGCCTGCCTACCAGCCGAGAAAACTGAACCCTTAGCCCTCGTCACAGATGACTGCTGTCCGTTCTGCGGTTGGTCGGTTCATCTCAGATCATGTTGGGGTTCGTGAACGTTGGGCTGAGTATTTGAACAGTTGTACCAGGTGGACCTCAACAGTTAGCTTGGATGCAAGCGATGTTT
>NC_051391.1:25088639-25107045 GCF_015228065.2 Penaeus monodon | reverse complement strand
ATAATGCGCCCAGTGTCCGGGTGAATAATGGTGATATTAAAACTAAGAGCTGAGAATCCTAATCTTTTTTCCTAAATAAATGTACATATCATTCTTTGCAAATGGCATTTTCCCCTCATTCTGCCAAAAAACTTTACCCAGGCATTTAAAGGGGTTTTTAATCAAAGTTTACTACGTTTTTTTAAACCATGGAATGTACTAAAAATTTCCCTTTTGGAGTCCCAGAAGGGAGGAGAAATGTTACACGCAGAACAGCTATTTTTAATTTTGTGTGACTGAAAATTATGCTTTCCCCACTTTTCTAATCATTCTTAGAGAAGTACTTTTTGTTAACAAAAATTTTTGAAGCTGAAACAAATGATCCACAAACCTACTAAATGATTTGGTTCTTTATTGACTGAGGCTGGGGACATAGAGAGATTTTTTAAACCCAACTGTTTTTGGGTTTTACAAATTCGAAAAGAACATAAAAAGAAGGGGAAAAAATCGTGATGAACCAAAATTCGCAAGAGTTCTTTGATCTGGGGGTAGGCTTGGTGAAAGCGTTTTCAAAATCGTCTGCCTGACAACATTAAAGTTCTACCTTGATGTCCCTTGAGTGCAAGTGAAACCTAAACCAATAAAGCCAGGAATTTGGCTTGGCTAAGATGTTCGAAAAAAAGTGAAGTACCCACACATAGACTTTCTTTGGGAAAAGATCATTATACGTGATGTGTGGTGGGGGGGGGGGGACATGATACCCTTTTCATTTTTTGGGCAGAGGTAGCGATTTCAAAAACGCCCACAGAAGAAAATCCCTACAGCGTATCTGTAACTTGCTCTCACAGTGCCTCCTTGCTTATTTCAAAGCCGATTTTAAACGTTTGTTTAGCCAATAAAACATCGTAAAACCAATCTTGTAACAAATGAATAATAAAAACTCTAACACACCCTGACTGTCAAGAGGCCCCTTCAAAAAGTGGGAAATGTTGTCATAATTAAACCCACCTAAAATTACTAAAAAAGATTGGGGACACTTGAAGCTTACAAATCTCGAGTATACAAATTTACAAGAAACATTTACAACTACTTTCTCACTGATGCTGTAATCATGGGACCCCTTTAGCGAGTTTTTTTTATTACCGAGGGTACTCGATTAAGCTGCAGGGTTTTAGGAACCTTTCTTAACAATTATAAATATAAATGTACTCAAATTATTTTAGTGCCCCCCCCCCCTCTCTCTCTCTCCTCTTTATTTTTTTTTTTTCCTGTCAAAAAAAATATTCTTTGTTTTTTGCGCCTTTTTTTTTTTTTTTGGTGTGTGTGTGTGTGTGTGTGTGGGTGTTTGTGTGTGTGTGTGTTGGGGGGGTGTGTGTGTGTTGGTTTTGTGTGTTTGTGTGTGTGTGGTTGTGGAAAATTTTCCTGATTTTAGCGACATTCTGCGACTTCTAGCGACAAGTAAAAACGTAGAAGCCCCAAGCTAGCTCAACGCTAATAAATTTTATTTTTTCCTTTCGCCCGAATAAACTAGAGGGCATCCCAAACTTTCTCCTCCTTACATTTCGATCCTAACACCATGCCCCCTTTTTTTTAGGGGATCAACCGTATTAAGGTCTTACCATGATTTTATTCAAAAAGATTAACCCCTGACATTACTATGAGAACGGAAGAATAGTGCAAAGAAATGGAAAATCACAACCGATGTTTGCACAAATTGTAAAATGGCTATATAAACAGTTACTATTTGAAAGAGGTAACGTAGCCCTTAAACTTAAATTTTTTAGCCCTGTTATCAATATTATACCTTTTTAAACAATTAGCTGGCACGAGAAAAAATCACTTATGTTTAAATTTATACCCCCTTGCTTTGCTTGAACTCAACTTAGTGACTCATGTAGAAAATTGTAATTTGAATAACTAAACGTACTGTTTAAATAACGTGCACGAATTTGGATTCGCGAGCAGGTCATGCTGTGTTCGCATTGTTTGAACGGAAGGCTGCTTCCCTTGCGGAAAAGAGCGTAACTACAAAGTAAACAAACGAATGCCACAACGTTTAAATTGAACTGACAGAGAACGGATTGAAACTCTGTGTGAACACTTTTCGAGTGAACTGAAAGTAGACGATCTTATGAACACTGAAATCAACTCTGATCCAGGAGATGACCCTGAAACAGTTAAGTATTGGGCCACGATAGCCAAACAAAAAAGAAAAAAGAAGAACTAGAAAGTGATAACGAAGAAAACCCAATTTCAAAGCAATCCAAAAACCAAAGCCGGATGGAAGTTTACCGGAAGAACCCCAACCAACAACTAGCTATAACCTAACAATAAATATGGAGGGAAGAGAGGAAAACAATGTAGTAAATCATTCACTTAATAGGTGGAACTGCAAATTCAAATTTCAATAAACCTCTAAACTAGCCAAAGCTGTGAACTAAACCGAATTCATAATACATAATTTGAAGATTCTCTGAGAGTACTAGGGGCAGGCAAGGCCCACATATTTGAGATCAAAAATTCCTCAAAAAAAAACCCCTAAAAGAAAAAAAAAAAAAAAAAACTTGCGACTGGAAAAAATGCAAACAACCAACAACCAAGAAATACTTAACTGTCCTATGGAACAATTTACCCGGTTGAACCAGACATAAATATAAAAACATAAAAGAAATTAAAAACATAGGAATGAACAAAATTACATAATAGATGTCATAAGATTATAAAAAAAAATAATTGACATAACAATGAATAAAAGTGGATACCCACTAAATCCCAAGGATAACTTTTAGAGGCAATCTTCCTAAAAGAGTAGCAATAGGCCAAAACAAGCTACCAATTAAGACAATAAAACCTTCCCGTTTCCCAAAATGCCACAATTGCCTGAGGTATGGTCAGGGTTTCAGTAACCTGTAAAAACAAAAAAAGATTTGGCAAATGTAGCCAACATGGACAAAATTTTTCAATGATTGCCCAAAATTCCCCTCATTTTTTTTCTGTGATGAAAGTCATTCACCCAGCACAAAAGATTGTAAAGTACACAAAACAGCACAAGAAATAAACAAAGAAAACTTAACACCAAACAACCTAAGATAAAAAGAAAATTAGAACAACTGAAAACCTCCAAAAAGAGAGAAAACAACCAAAAATTAGAAACAAATACAACACAAACTAACAAAAAGAAAACAAACTCTCACAAACACAACACTGCAACCAAAATTAGAAAACAGAACGCAAACATCACTGACATTAACACAACCACAAAGCCTCACTTTAGGCCACAGAACCCCAAACAAACATCAAATCAGTCTCCAAATGTAAAGAAGACATGCACAACAAATAACACCCAATAAACAGCACAATCAGACAAGCATGAAAAAACACAACATAAATCAAGAAAACATAACAAAAGCAAACCCCAAACCCAAAAAAACAGGGTAAATTCACCAATAACATGGTCATATCAACCCCTCTCACAAACTGTGAAAAAATGAAGATGGTTTTCCTTAAATTTATAACAAAAAAACTTCTCTAAAATTATTTAAAAAAATAATAAACAAAATCAACCCACAAAAATCAATAATGAAAAATATATTTGATATTATAAATGAAACTAGCAATATGCTAAAAGATCTGCTAGATTTTTTAAATGAATAAAGTAATTCTTTGGAATGCAAGATCCTAACAAATAAAAAAAACAATTAAACTACCAAAATAAGAAAGAAAACCCAGGATAATAGCATTATATATAGCTACGGGTTAAAAGAAAAATATTGTATTTAATATAAATAATTATACAGTAATAAGAAAGATAGACTTCACCAAGTAGGTGGGGGCCTACCCTTTAGGCATTAAAAAAAACTTGCATTCAAAGAACAAAAATAAAGGTATAGATATAATATTAAGTTTGGGAAACAATGGGAATAAAAATAAATTACAAATGTAAATGGCTTAATATTCTCCTGCTATAAAACCCTTGTAATGATATAAAGCAGAAAAATTTAGAATACTACACAGACAAATCACAACCCTAAAATGATCCTAGGAGACTTCAATGCCCACCACCCATGCTGGAATACAAAAATAAGTCATAGACAAATTACAAAACTGGAGAAAGCGTAGTAAAATGGATTTAAACCAGAATATCTAATATTATAAACTCCACAAAATAAACAACTAGAATAACCCCAAAACTGCAACTTTAGATCTCATATTTGCAAACACCAACTCTAAGTCATTTTCAATAACACAGCAACACATCTAGACAGTGACCATTTACCAATAATAATAAAAGATAATACATATCAAGATAAACCATCTATTAAAAGAGAAAAAATAACATTATACTAAAGAAGGATGACAGACTTTCAAAAAGAACTAAAAAATATAGATATAGACAACTTAACAATGCTAGAGAAAACTACAGAACAATAAGAAATACTGCACTAAAATATTTCCAGTTGGAAATATGGACAACGCCAGGACAAACCAAAAAAGCTGTGTGGAATAAAAAATGTCGTGAAAATCATAAAGAAAAAAAAAAGCATTTAATGGGAAGAAACCCACACAAGAAAACCAAACAACAAAACAAAAAATTATTAGCAATAGCTAGATTCCAATAAGTCAACAAAAAAAAAGAATCTTTGGAAAAGTTCTGTACCTCATTATTTTTTTTAAAAAAAACCCCAAAGGAAGTTCTGGAATTTCATAAAAAAAATTATCAGAAAAATAACTACAAGGGAATACCTTTTAAATTTAAAAATGATCTGTTTTCAACAACATAAAAAAAAAATTAGATAAATTCAAAGAAGATTTATAAAAAAGTATGAAAAAAAAAACAAAAAAAACTTTTGTCAATTTGGGAAAAAAAAAGTTTTTTTTAACCAACAAAATAAAAATGAATGAATAAACAACTACCCCCCCAACCCCTTTGCCCGTTGTTGTCGTGGGGGGGCTTAGGAGGCGGAGACGGGGACCCAAATGAGGGGGAACTCTCCAACCTTGGACTCACCCCTCGCTCACAAATTTTGCATGGTTTTTTTTTTTTTCCTTCCCATTTTTCTTTTTTCCCGTCCCTTAAACCAAAACCCTTCTGCTATCCCCCTCCAAAGGTGTGAGAGCCGTGCTGAAAGGATAAAAGGGGCTGACTTTGTCCCATCCAAAGGGCCTGGGGGCCATGGGCACGGTATTCCCTGATTTGTTACCTACCCTTACCCCTCAAGGGGACCCTAGGATGGACTTTTTTTTATCCCAACAACCCAGGCTTACCATGGCCAGTAAAAAAACATTCCCCCCTATTAGGGGCAATAGGCTTGCCCTTTATCAAATAGCCCCAACGAGTAAACCCACCCATTCCCTGACCCCGGCTCCCCTTTTGACCCGGCCTGAACCTGAAATAACTCCCCCTCATAAATCTACAAACATACCAAAAATAAACCCTTAAGGAACATTTCCCTCTTCCAGCATACCCCAACTTAAACACCTCTTCCCCCCAAACCCCCAAACATCAACCACCCCACCTCCTTTTAATCCCTTACAGCCTTATTCCCACCTCTCCTAACACACCTCCCTCAACCTACTCCATCTTCGTCACGCCCCCGCCCTTCTATCCCCCCCTATCCTACAAACTTGAATACTCTCTAAAATATCCTTTGAAACAAATGGAATCAAAACCCAAAATTTAAAAACTTTTAATTTTAAACTTTAGCTCACCCAATGGAACCGATTTTTCGTGATCCCTCCCCACTCCCTATCTGACAACACCCTTCTCTTCCAACAATTCTCCAAAAACAAGTTGGTAAAGTCCTTTCCGTACCCCCCCCGCCCGCTCCCGTCTTGTCACAGTAAAAATCCAAAAACCCAAAGCATGCATTAAAAAAAACTAACTACCTTATGGTAACACCATCCTTGCAAAAACCCCTCCAACCCTCAATACTTGCACCGGAACAGTTTCAATCCCCCCAGCAAATGCCCAGCCCCATGAAAAAGATTGGTCAACTGTGGAGAAACCTCTTCCCTGTCTCACGACTATGAGCAACATCAGTAAAATCACTCCATTCCCCCCGAGGTCATCGAAAACCCACTAACTAGCAAAATTCCCTTTTCCTAACATACCTTCCCCTTTTAAACTCTACATAGGAGGGAATCCCCCCTGTTCGCCCATACCAACCTCCTCCACGTCAGTCCCAAAAATTGTTGGCGTCTAGGACACCCGCCAAACATTGCCGTTCCACAGCCAGATCCCCATAGGTGCCCAACCTGGCCATACCCGTTTAACTGCTCTGACATAAACCACAGTCCCAAACTGTTGGGGGGCCCCCTAATTATTTTATAGGGGCGTCCCCCCTAAAAGTTTGAGTCTAGGTGCAACTCTCAGATTCAACTTGGACTCACCTACGGAAGCCAACGGGAAGCCATCGACGTTTTTTTCTCTCTTACTCCTTACTCCATAATACTGTTTTTCTACCAAATTCCCCCTAAACCCCCCCCCCCAATCTAATCCCCCTCTTCTACCTCCTACTTCCCCATCAACTCTTTTACCACCAACCCCCAGACCTCCATCTCTACTACAATACTCCAATCACCACACAACCCCAACCCCTTCCCCTCTCCCTCTCGCACTACCCTTAACGACAGAACAAACTTTCCCCCCCCTCTTCCCCCTACCACAAAAACCCTCCACCTTTTCCTTTGCCCCTACCTTGAACCCAATTTTCTCTTCCCCCCCCCTCACAAGAATCCTTTATCCCCCCAAACTCCCCAAACCAACTCCTCGAAGAAACTATTGAAAATATTCAAGATTATTTAAATGAAACTGACACCAACCTCCAAATCTTAAAAATTCTGCTCCTTCCACACTCCAAGTAACTGTGAATACATCCTCCTCCTAATGATATCCCCCCTACCCCATCCTCCTAACCCCCCCCAACACGCCCACCCCCCCCGATCCCGAACCCAAACCCCGCCCCATTAAAACCCCCCCACCCTCCCCTCTTCCCCTTTCCCTTCCCTCCTGGGTACACACTTTTTCCCCTTATGTCACAAGTATCCCCTTCCAAACCCTCTGTCCCTAATCCCCTCCTAGTAGAACCCAACTCCACACCTCTCCCCTCTCAGACCTCCCAGTCCTTATCCCACCCTCTAGCTCTTTCCCCCCCAAAAATTTCCCAAAACCTATACAATCTATATCAAAAGTATAACTATCCTTCATTGGAATATTCGCAGTTCCGCTCCCACAGACCGACCTTCGTCATATCCTTTCCCTTTTTCCCCTCATTGTATGCCTTAAAAACCTTTCTTACCTCCTCCAATACCCAACCCCCAAATTTTCTTTTGTCCCTTTTCCCATTCCCTTTTTGTCTCTCCATGCTTACCTGTGCTTTCCCCCCCTATCCTCCCTTTTCGACCTCCCAACCTATCAACATCCCTTTCAGTCCCCCTTTTTGTTTCAACAAACCCTTTTTCTTTTCCCCCAAACGCATACAATCCTTTATCTAATCTAACTCCTTACCCACCCGACCCAACCCTTTCACTCCCAATTCCTTTTCCCCCGCTTAGACAACTAATCACTAACTCAACCACTCTTCCCTAACATTAACTATAGTGTATGACCTTAGATGTCTAGCACATTTTCTTGCTTTAACCATTTAAACCCTTCTCCCTTCTTGTCCCCCTATCCTAATCATTACCCCATTTTTACACTTTTTTGCCACAATACTTTGTCATAAAAGTCCACATCACACCAACTACACTTCTCACATATTCCCGCCACAGATACCTTCCCCCCCCGCCATAAAACAATCAAATTTTGCTGGTGCCCAACCAGTTGGAATCCCCGGAATTAAAAGGCAGATACACTACACGCCACCCCCTATGTCCCCATCATCCAACCATGCTTCTCAAATACCCGCCACGGATTATTACCCACACTTTAAAACTTCTTGTAAATCAATGGCATCTTTTTTGGGCAACCTCTGCACTAATAAAATTTCATTCTGTAAAATACCTCTCCTCCTGTCCTCCTTTTTCGGAACAATGTTGGGGGACCGCTCTCCCCGCTTACGCATTGGCCACCCCATCTAACACCTCCTATCTGATTCACAATCTATCCCCCCTATGTTCCTTATGTAAGTTTTCCCCCTTTTAATCCCACACATACTATTGCTCCCCCGTTTTGAAACAAAACCCTACCCTTTTCTTTCCCCCACCTATCCTCCCTTCACCGACCTCCCAACCTATCGACATCCTTTTCAGAATCCCAACTTTCTGCTTCAACAACCTATTCTCTTTTCCTCAAAGCATACATATCCCTTTATCTAAAATACTCCTTTCCACACACGACCCCAAACCCCCTTTCCTTTCCAAACCTTTGCCCACTTTGACAAATAATCACTATTGAAAACCCCTTTCCCCCAAAATTAACTATAGTCCCATGACCTTAATGTCTAGCACATTTATCTTTTCTTTTAACCATTTTAACATTAACATCATACATAATTATAGAAAACTTCAAAAAAAAATTTTATTAATAATGAAAACCCAAAATATCATAGATTTATAAAGATCAAATATATATATATATATATATATAATTATATATATAGTATTTTATATATATATTGTATATTAATTATATATATATAATATATATATATATATATAATATATTAATATATATAAATATATATATAATATATATATATGTATTAAATAAATATTTTTTATAAAATAAAATGTATATATAAATAAAAATTATAAATAAAAATAATTAAAAAATATTATAAAAAATTATAAAAATTTTATATTATAACATATATATATATATAATTTTTATAATATTATATATATATATATATATTATATAATATATAATTTATGTAAAAAATATGTATATATATAAATAAATATATATAAATAAAAAATGTATAATATAATTTTATAATATTATATAAATTTTATAAATAAAATATATAATATATATATATTAATTAAATTTTAAAAAAAATATAATACTATAATTAAAATTATTTTTTTTTATATATATATAAATATATATATTATTATGGTAAATTCTATATTATATATATTTATATTAAATTTTTTTATATAATATTAATTTTTTTTAATATGTATATTATTATATATTAAAAAATTTTTTATTATTTTTTTATTAAAATTTTATTCTATTTTAATATTATATTTTAAAATTTTTATATATAAAATATTTATATATTATATATCTATTTTTTTTATATATAATATAATTTATTAAAATTATAAAATTATATATATTTATTTTAATATTCTATATTTTATATATATATATTATACTAATATATATTTATATATTTCCTATATATTAAATATATATATAATATATATATTTTAAAATATATTATCATTATATATATTATTATAAAAATATTATCTTAATATATATATATTTTAAAACATAAAAAAAATATATAAAAATTAATATAAATTTTTATATAATATAAATAAATAATAAAATAAATAAATATATAATATATATATAATTATATATAAAATTTACATATATAAAATAAAAAAATTATAATAAAAAAATTAATATATATATATATATATTTAAAATTTTTTTAAATATTTTAAAAATATATTTATATATTATATTTTTATATTATTAATAATATAGTATAATATATATTTATATAAATATTTAAATATATATAATTTTTTATATTTATTTAAATTATATTTTATTTATTTTTTAACAATTTTTTTTAAAAATTTTTTAATATATAAATATTTTTTTAATAAAATATATTATATATATATATTTTAAAATTTTATATATTTATATTATATTTATATATGTATTTATATTATTTTTTTTTTTTTTTTTTTATAATTTTTTTATATTATTTATTTTATATATACTATTTATTTATTATATACATTTTATTTCATACATAAATTATATATATATATATATATATATAATATTATAAATTTATTATATATTATATTTATATATATAAATCTATCTATATATATATATAATTATTATATTAATATATATATATATATATATTTGATCTTATAACATCTATGATATCATTTGGGTTCTTATCAATTTTAATTTTTTTTTTGAATTTTCTAAAATTATGTATAGGGTTAAAATATTAATGGTTAAAACAGATAAATGTGCTAGCCTCAAAGGTCTGTGGCCTAATTTAAATGTTGGGAAGGGTGATTAAATTATTGATTATTTGTCTAAGCTGGGCAAAGGAATTGTAATAAAGGGTTGGGTCGTGTGGGGTAAGGATTATATTGATGAAGAATTATGCGTTTGAGGAAAGAAATAGGTTGTTAAAGCAAAAGTGGGGGATTCTGAAAAGGGATGTCTAAAGGTTGGGAGGTCGGTGAAGGGAATAGGTGGGGGAAAAAAAAGGGTACGGGTTTTTCAAAACGGGGCTCCCAATGTATGTGTGGGATTAAAAGGGGGAACTTCTGGAACATAAGGGTGGATCAATTGTGACATCAGATGGGGTGTTAGAGGGTGGGGCCCAAATGCGTAAGGGGGCGAGAGGGGTCTCCCCCCATCTGTTCCGTAAAATGGACACCAGGAGGAGATTGTATTTTTTACAGAATGTAATTTATTATGCAGGGGCTTGACCAAAAAGATTCCATTGATTAACAAAAAGGGTCTTAAAGTGTGGGTAAAAATCCGTGGTTTGGGATACTTAAAAAGCTGTTGGTATATGTGGACATAGCGGCGTGGCGTGCTATGACGCCTGTTCATTCCCGGGGGATTCCAACATGGTTGGGCACCCAGAAAAATTTGATTTTTTATGGCGTTGGACGGATCTGGGGGGAATATGTGAGAATGTAGTTGGTGTGTGTGGACATTATGACAAAGTATTGTGGCAAAAGTGAAAAAAATGAGGTAATGATTGGGATATGGGACAAAGGGGGTAAAATTTTTTAATGGTTAAAAGAAGATAAAATTGCTAACATCAAAGGTATAGCCAATTAAATTTTTGGGGAAGAGTGGTTGGTTTTGTGATTATTTGTCTAAGCGGGGAAAAGGGAATTTTTGGTGAGTGAAAGGGTTAGGGTCGGGTGTGGAAAGGGAGTTAGATTAGATAAAGGAAATGTATGCTTTGGGGAAGAGAATGGGTTTTGTTGAAACGAAAGTGTGGTTTGTAAGGATGTCTGATGGTTGGGGGGTCGGTAAAGGGAGGATGGGTGGGGGAAAGCACGGGTAACATGGACGAGACAAAAAGGGAATGGGGGAAAAGAGAAAAAATGATAATTGGGGTTGGTATTGGGGGATGTTAAAAAAGGTCTCTTAAAGGCATAAAATAGATGGGTTTTAAAGGAAAGGATTAAAAGGGGTCGGTCTGTGGGAGGGGAAACTGCGAATTTTCCCAATAAAGGGTTTATTTTTTATCTTTAGTGTATAATTTTAGGTTTTTTTGGAGATTTTGAGGGGAAGCGCTAGGGGGTGGGAAAAGGACTGAGGGGCCCTGGATGGGAGAGGTGGGGGAGTTGGTTTCTACTAGGGGGGTATAGGAACAGAGGGTCCTGTGGGGAAGGGATACTTGTGACATAAGGGATTCACGTGTTATCCAGGAGGGAATGGGAAAGGGGTAAGGGGGTGGTGGGAGGGTTTTAAAGGGGCGGGGGTTGGGGCGGGGTCGGGGGGATGGGCTGTGTTTTGGGGGGGGTTAGGAGGATGGGTGTAGGGGGGTATCTTAGGAGGGGATTATACAGCATTCTTGAGGGGGGAAGGAGGAAATTTTTAAAAATTTGGAGGGTTTAGTGTCATTTTTTTATTAATAAACTTGATATTTTCAATGTTTCTTCTGAGGGTTGGTTGGGGGTTTTTGGGGGGATAAAGGTTTCTTTTGAGGGGGGGGAGAAATTGGTGTTCAAGCGTAGGGGCAAAGGAAAGGGGGGTTTGTGTGGTAGGGGAAAAGGGGGGGAATGTTTGTTTGTCTGTTTTCGGGAGTGCGAGGGGGGAGAGGGGAAGGGTTGGGGTTGTAGTGGTGATTGGGTATCTGTATGAGATTGGGGTGTCTGGTTTTTGGATGGTAAAAAGAGTTTGACTGGGGAAGGTAGGAGGTAGAAAGGGGGATTAATGTAGGGGGGGTGGGGTTTTGGAGAATTGGTAGAATAAGCAGTATTACTGGAGTAAGGGGTAAAAGAAAACCCGTCGTGTGCTTCCTGTCTGGCTTTACGTAGGTGAGTCCAATTTTTAATCGAGAGTTGCTACCCCAACTCAAACTTTAGGTGGACAGCCCCTATAAAAAACATTATGGGGGGCCGCCACGTTTGGGACAGTGCGTGATTGTGCAGAGCAGTTTTTGATCGGGTATGGCCCGGGTTTGGGGACATAGTGGGGGATCGGCTGTGGAACGGAAAGTTTGGCTGGGTGCCTAGACCCAAAAATTTTGGGACTGACTGGGGAGGGGTTTGGGATGGACAACGGGGGGGGATTCTCCTCCTATGTAACTTAAGGGGGGTCATGTTACGGAGGGAATTTTGGCTAGTTAGTGGGTTTCTTTCGTGACCTCTGGGGGGGAAAGGAGTAGCATTGTACTGTTTGCCATAGTCCCGTGAGACGGGAATAGGGCTTTTCCACAGTCTTACCAATCTTTGTCATAGACTGGGGAATTTGCTGGGGAATTGAAACTGTTCCGGGGCAAGTATTGAGGGTTGGGGGGGTTCGCAAGGATGGTGTTACCCTATGGTCAGTTAGTTTTGTTTTTGCTATAGCTTGGTTTTTTGGATTTACTGTCAAACGGGAGCGGGCGGGTCGGGTACGGAAAGGAAATTTCCCAAATTTTTGTTGGGACATTGTTGGGAAAAAGGTTTTTGTCAGAGTAGGGAGCTGGGGAGGGATCACGAAAAAAAGGTTTTCCCTTTGGGGTGAGCTAAAAATTTAAAATTTAAAGTTTAAAAATTTTTGGTTTTGATTTCCCTTTGTTACAATGGATATTCTTTGAGAGTATTCAAAAATTGTTGTAAGGGTAGGGGGAGTAAAGGGGGGGGGCGTGACGAAGAGGATAGTGTTGAGGGAGGTAGTGTTAGGAAGGTGGGGAAAAAGGCTGTAAGGTATTAATAAGGGGGGATGGGGTGGTTGATTTTTGGGTTTGGGGGATAGAGGTGTTGGTTGAGTATCTGGAAGGGGAATGTTCCTTAAGGGTTGATTGTTGGGTACTGTATAGTAGGCTTGATGAGGGGTAGTTATTGCGTGTTCAGAGCCGTGGTCAAAGGAGACCCGGTCAGGGAATCGGGGGGGGTTTTTTCATCTTGGGGCATTTGATAAGGGGGAAGCCTCATTGCCCCCCAAAATTGGGGTATGTTTTCATTACTGGGCCCTGGTAACCCGGTTATGTTTGGGGGTAAAAACAGTCCATCCCTCAGGGTCCCTTGAGGGGGGGGCTAGGTAACTAAAACGGGGAAAACCCTGCCCTGGCTCCCTCAGGCCCTTCAGGACTGGCACAAAGTCAGCCTTTTCCTTTCACACGCTTTTTCACACCTTAAGGTGGAAGCAAAGGGTTTGGGGAAGGGGCAGAAACGAAAGTGGAAGGAAAAAAAAAAACCCTGAAAATAGTTGAGTCGGGGCTGAGTCCCAAGGTTGGAAGTTCCCCTCATTTTGGGCCCAGTCTCCGCCTTAAGCCCCCCCCCGACACCAAAGGGCAAGGGGTTGGGGGGGTAGTTTTTATTCAATTATTTGTATTCTTTTGGGTTAAAAAAAAATTTTTTTTCCAAGTCGACAAAATTTTTTAGTTTTTTTTTTCTACTGTTTTTATAAATTCTTCTTTGAATTTTTCTAATTTTTGTTTTATGTTTTTTTGAAAACAGATCATTTTCTATTAAAGGATATTCCATTGTAGTTTTTTTTTCCTGATAATTTCTTTATGAAATTCCAGAACTTCCTTGGTTTTTTTTTTAAAAACCCATAATGAGGAAACAGAACTTTTCCAAAGATTCTTTTTTTTGTTTGACTTATTGTGAATCTAGCTATTGCTAATAATCTTTTGTATTTTTGTTTGGGTTTTCTTGTGTGGGTTTTCTTCTCATTAAATGCTTTTTTTTTTTCTTTTATGATGTCACGACATTCTTTTTCCACCACAGCTTGTTTGGTTTGTCCTGGCGTTGCCCATATTTCCAACTGGAAATATTTTAGTGCAGTATTTCTTATTTTGTTCTGTATTTTCTCTAGCATTGTTAAGTTGTCTATATCTATATTATTTAGTTCTTTTTGAAAGTCTGTCCATCCTTCTTTATATAATGTTATTTTTTTCTCTTTTAATAGATGGTTATTTTGATATGTATTATCTTTTATTATTATTGAAAATGGTCACTGTCTAGATGTGTTGCTGTGTTTATCTGCAAATGACTTAAGTTGGTGATGCAAATATGAGATCTAAAGTTGCAGTTTTGGGTCTATTCTAGTTGTTTTGTTTTTGTGGATTTATAATATTAGATTATTCTGGCTTATCCTTTTACTACGCTTTCTCCAGTTTTGTTAATTTGTCTATGACTTATTTTTTATTCCGCATGGGGGGTGGGCATTGAAGTCTCCTAGGATCATTTTAGGGTTTGTGATTTGTTCTGTGTAGTATTCTAATTCTTCTGCTCTTATATCATTACAAGGGTTATATAGGGAGGAGAATATTAAGCATTTACATTTGTAAATTTTTTTTGATTCCCATTGTTTTTAATCTTAATATTATACTATACCTTTATTTTAGTTCTTTGAATTGCAAGTTTTTTTTAATGCCTAAGGCTAGGCCCCCACCTACTTGGGTGAAGTCTATCTTTTCTTTTTAAACTGTATAATTATTTATATTAAATACATATTTTTCTTTTAACCAGTAGCTATATATTAATGCTATTATTCCTGGGTTTTTTTCTTTTTAGGTGTTTTAATTGTTTTTTTTATTTTTAGGGATTTGCATTCAAAGATTACTTTATTCATTTAAAAAATCTAGCAGATCTTTTAGCATATTGCTAGTTTCATTTATAATGTCAAATATATTTTGCATTATTGATTTTTGTGGGTTGATTTTGTTTATTATTTTTTTAAAAAATTTTAGAGAAGTTTTTTTTGTTATAATTCAAGGAAAACCATCTTCATTTTCTTTCACAGTTAGTGAAGGGGTTGATAGTGACCATGTTATTGGTGAATTTACCGTGTTTTTGTTTTTTTGGTGTTTGCTTTTAGTTATGTTTTCTTGATTATGTTGTGTTTGTTCATGCTTGTCTGATTGTGCTGTTTATTGGGGTGTTATTTTTTGTGCATGTCTTCTTTACATTTGGAGACTGATTTGATGTTTTATTTGGGGGTTCTTTGTCCTAAAGTGAGGCTTTGTGGTTGTTTTTAATGTCAGTGCATTTTTTGCGTTCTGTTTTCTTAATGTTGGTTGCAGTGTTGTGTTTGTGAGATGTTTGATTTCTCTTTTTTAGTTTGTGTTGTATTTGTTTAAAAAATGTTTGGTTTTTCTCTCTTTTTTGGAGGTTTCATTGTTCTAATTTTCTTTTTATCTCTAGGTTTTTTTGGTGTTTAATTTTCTTTGTTTATTTCTTGTGCTGTTTTGTGTACTTTACAATCTTTTGTGCTGGGTGAATGCTTTCATCACAGAAAAAACAATGAGGGAATTTTGACAATCATTGAAAATTTTGTCCATGTTGGCTACATTTGCCAATCTTTTTTTTGTTTTTTACAGGTTACTGAACCATGACCATACCTCAGGCAATTGTGGCATTTTGGAATCGGGAAGGTTTTATTGTCTTAATTGGTAGCTTGTGTGGCCCATTGCTACTCTTTTAGGAAAATTGCCTCTAAAAGTTATCCTTGGGGATTTAGTGGGTATCCCTTTTTTTTCATTTGTTATGTCAATTATTTTGTTTATTAAAACTTATGACATCTATTATGTAATTGTGTTCATTTCCTACTGTTTTTAATTTTTTTTTATGTTTTCCCATATTTATGTCTGGTTCAACCGGGTAAATTGTTCCATAGGGGCAGTTTAAGTATTTCTTGGTTTTTGGTTGTTTGCATGTTATTTTCCAGTCGCCAAGTTTTTTTTTTTTTTTTTTCTTTAGAGGTCTTATTTTTGAGGAATGTTTGATCTCAAATATGTGGGCCTTGCCTGCTCCTAGTACTCTCAGAGAATCTTCAATTATGTATTATGGAATTCGGATTAGTTCACAGCTTTGGCTAGTTTTAGAGGATTATTGAAATTTGAATTTGCAGTTCCACCTATTAAGTGAATGATACTACATTTTTTTTTCCTCTCTTACCTCCATATTTATTGTTAGGTTATAGCTAGTTTTTGGTTGGGGTTCTTCCGGAAACCCTTCCATCCGGCTTTTGTTTTTGGATTGCTTTGAAATTGGGTTTTCTTCGTTATCACTTTCTATTTTCTTCTCTTGTTCTCTTTGTTTTGGTTTATCGTGGTCCATATACTTAACTGATTCAGGGTCATCTCCTGGATCAGATTTTGAGTTCAGTGTTCATAAGATCGTCTACTTTCAGTTCACTCGAAAAGTTGTTCAACAGAGTTTCAATCCGTTCTCTGTCAGTTCAATTTAAACGTTGTGGCATTCGTTTGTTTACATTGTAGTTACGCTCTTTTCCGCAAGGGAAGCAGCCTTCCGTTCAACAATGCGAACACAGCATGACCTGCTCGCGAATCCAATTCGTTTCACGTTATTTAACAGTACGTTTAGTTATTCAAATTTACAATTTTCTACATGAGTTTACTAAGTTGAGGGTTTAAGCAAAAGCAAGATGGTATAAATTTCACATAATGTGAGTTTTTTCGTGCCCAGCTAATTGTTTGAAAGGTATAATTTGATAATCACGGGCTAAACAATTAATTTTAATGGCTACGTTCCTCTTTTCGAATACGTAACTGTTTTATATATAGCTCAGTTTACAAGTTGTGCATAACATCGGCTATGTGATTTTCCATTTCATTGCACTAGTTCTTTCTTCCGTTTTTCATAGTAATGACTCATGGTTAAACTTTTTGAATACTAATCATGGTAAGACCGTTAATACGGTTGATACCTGAAGAAAACTTGGGCATGAGTGTTAGGGTCGAAATGTAAGGAGGGCAAGATTGATGTCCTCTATTTATTCTGGCGCAAGGAATAATACAATTATTAGCGTTGAGCTAGTCTTGGCTTCTACGTTTATTACTTGTCGCTAGATTAGTCCCAGAATGTCGCTAAAATCATGAGAAAAATTCACACACACACACACACACACACACACACACACACCCACACACACACACACAAAAACACACACACACACCACACACACACACACAAACAGCACACACACACACAAAAAAAAAAAAGGCGCAAAAAAAAAAAAGAATATTTTTTGACAGGAAAAAAAAAAACAATAACGAGAGAGAGAGAGGGGGGGGGGGGGCACTGAAATAATTTCGTAGTACATTTATACTTATAATTGTTAAGTAAAGGTTCCTCATAACCCTGCAGCTTAATCGAGTATCCTCGGTAATCAAAACTCGCGCAGGGCCCAGTGATCTACAGCGAGAAGTAGTTGTAAATGCTTCTTGTAAAGTTGTATACTCGTAGATTTTGTAAGCTTCAAGTGTACCAATCTTCTTTAGTACATCTTCAGGTTGGGTTTAATTATGACAACATTTTCCCACTTTGTGAAGGCCATACTTGACAGTCAGGACTGCTGTTAGAGTTTCATTATTCATTCTGTTACGAAGATTGGTCTTCACGATGTTCATCTGGCTAAACAATCGTTCAACATCGGCATTTGAATGAAGCAAGGAGAGCACTGTGAGAGCAAGCTTACAGATACGCTGTAGGGATTTTCTTCTGTGGCGTCCTGAAGTCTGCTACCTCTGCCCAAAACTGAAGGGTATCATGTCCCCCCCCCCACACACACACATACACTGTATAATGTATCATTTTCCAATGAAAGTCTATGTGTGTTGGTACTTCATCATTTTGTTCGAACATCTTAGCCAAGTCCAATATTCCTGGCTTGATTGGTTGCAGGTATTCACTTGCACTCATAGTGGACATCAAGCGTAGAACTTTAATGTTGTCAGGCAGACGATTTTGAAACGCTTTCACCAAGCCTACCACAGACTCAATGAACCTCTTGCGAATTTCTGGTTCATCACGATTTTTTCCCCTTCTTTCATGTTCTTTTCGAATTCGTAACCCAGATAACAGTTTGGATTCAAAAATCTCTCTATGTCCCCAGCCTCAGTCAATAAACTGAACCAAGTAATTTAGTAGGTTTGTGTGATCATTAGTTTCAGCTTCAAACTTTTTGTTAACAAAATGTACTTCTCTAAGAATGATTCAGAAATGTGAGGAACGCATAATTTTTCATGTCACACAACATTAAATATGTGTTTCTCTGTGTAACATG
>NC_051391.1:25070309-25088539 GCF_015228065.2 Penaeus monodon | reverse complement strand
TTTTGTGGGGGGGGGGGGGACATGACCCCCTTCATTTTGGGGCAGAGTAGCAACTTCAGGACGCCACAGAAAAAAAATCCTACAGGTATCTGTAAGCTTGCTCTCACAGTGCTCTCCTTGCTTCATTCAAATGCCGATGTTGAACGATTGTTTAGCCAGATGAACATCGTGAAGACCAATCTTCGTAACAGAATGAATAATGAAACTCTAACAGCAGTCCTGACTGTCAAGTATGGCCTTCACAAAGTGGGAAAATGTTGTCATAATTAAACCCAACCTGAAGATGTACTAAAGAAGATTGGTACACTTGAAGCTTACAAAATCTACGAGTATACAACTTTACAAGAAGCATTTACAACTACTTCTCACTGCAGTGCTGTAGATCACTGGGACCTGAGCGAGTTTTGATTACCGAGGATACTCGATTAAGCTGCAGGGTTATGAGGAACCTTTACTTAACAATTATAAGTATAAATGTACTACGAAATTATTTCAGTGCCCCCCCCCCCTCTCTCTCTCTCTCGTTATAGTTTTTTTTTTTCCTGTCAAAAATAATATTCTTTGTTTTAGCGCCTTTTTTTTTTTTGTGTGTGTGGTGTGTGTGTGTGTGTGTGTGTGTGTGTGTGTGTGTGTGTGTGTGTGTGTGTGTGTGTGTGTGTGTGTGTGTGTGTGTGTGTGTGTGTGTGAATTTGCTCATGATTTTAGCGACATTCTGCGACTAATCTAGCGACAAGTAATAACGTAGAAGCCCAAGACTAGCTCAACGCTAATAATTGTATTATTCCTTGCGCCAGAATAAACTAGAGGACATCAATCTTGCTCCTCCTTACATTTCGATCCCTAACACTCATGCCCAAGTTTTCTTCAGGTATCAACCGTATTAACGGTCTTACCATGATTAGTATTCAAAAAGATTAACCATGAGTCATTACTATGAGAACGGAAGAAAGCTAGTGCAATGAAATGGAAAATCACATAGCCGATGTTATGCACAACTTGTAAACTGAGCTATATATAAACAGTTACGTATTCGAAAGAGGTAACGTAGCCATTAAACATTAATTGTTTAGCCCGTGATTATCAATATTATACCTTTCAAACAATTAGCTGGGCACGAGAAAAACTCACATTATGTGAAATTTATACCATCTTGCTTTGCTTGAACTCAACTTAGTGACTCATGTAGAAAATTGTAAATTTGAATAACTAAACGTACTGTTAAATAACGTGCACGAATTTGGATTCGCGAGCAGGTCATGCTGTGTTCGCATTGTTGAACGGAAGGCTGCTTCCCTTGCGGAAAAGAGCGTAACTACAATGTAAACAAACGAATGCCACAACGTTTAAATTGAACTGACAGAGAACGGATTGAAACTCTGTTGAACAACTTTTCGAGTGAACTGAAAGTAGACGATCTTATGAACACTGAACTCAACTCTGATCCAGGAGATGACCCTGAATCAGTTAAGTATATGGACCACGATAGCCAAACAAAGAGAACAAGAGAAGAACTAGAAAGTGATAACGAAGAAAACCCAATTTCAAAGCAATCCAAAAACAAAAGCCGGATGGAAGTTACCGGAAGAACCCCAACCAACAACTAGCTATAACCTAACAATAAATATGGAGGTAAGAGAGGAAAACAATGTAGTACTCATTCACTTAATAGGTGGAACTGCAAATTCAAATTTCAATAATCCTCTAAAACTAGCCAAAGCTGTGAACTAATCCGAATTCCATAATACATAATTGAAGATTCTCTGAGAGTACTAGGAGCAGGCAAGGCCCACATATTTGAGATCAAACATTCCTCAAAAATAAGACCTCTAAAAGAAAAAAAAAAAAAAAAAAACTTGGCGACTGGAAAATAACATGCAAACAACCAACAACCAAGAAATACTTAAACTGTCCCTATGGAACAATTTACCCGGTTGAACCAGACATAAATATAGAAAACATAAAAGAAAATTAAAAACAGTAGGAAATGAACAAAATTACATAATAGATGTCATAAGATTAATAAAACAAAATAATTGACATAACAAATGAATAAAAGTGGATACCCACTAAATCCCCAAGGATAACTTTTAGAGGCAATCTTCCTAAAAGAGTAGCAATAGGCCACACAAGCTACCAATTAAGACAATATACCTTCCCGATTCCAAAATGCCACAATTGCCTGAGGTATGGTCATGGTTCAGTAACCTGTAAAAACAAAAAAAGATTTGGCAAATGTAGCCAACATGGACATAATTTCAATGATTGTCAAAATTCCCCTCATTGTTTTTTCTGTGATGAAAGTCATTCACCCAGCACAAAAGATTGTAAAGTACACAAAACAGCACAAGAAATAAACAAAGAAAACTTAACACCAAACAACCTAGAGATAAAAAGAAAATTAGAACAACTGAAACCTCCAAAAAAGAGAGAAAACAACCAAACATTAGAAACAAATACAACACAAACTAACAAAGAGAAATCAAACATCTCACAAACACAACACTGCAACCAACATTAGAAAACAGAACGCAAACATGCACTGACATTAACACAACCACAAAGCCTCACTTTAGGACAAAGAACCCCAAATAAAACATCAAATCAGTCTCCAAATGTAAAGAAGACATGCACAACAAATAACACCCAATAAACAGCACAATCAGACAAGCATGAACAAACACAACATAATCAAGAAAACATAACTAAAGCAAACACCAAACACAAAAACACGGTAAATTCACCAATAACATGGTCACTATCAACCCCTCTCACTAACTGTGAAGAAAATGAAGATGGTTTTCCTTGAATTATAACAATAAAAAACTTCTCTAAAATTATTTAAAAAAATAATAAACAAAATCAACCCACAAAAATCAATAATGCAAAATATATTTGACATTATAAATGAAACTAGCAATATGCTAAAAGATCTGCTAGATTTTTTAAATGAATAAAGTAATTCTTTGGAATGCAAGATCCATAACAAATAAAAAAAACAATTAAACTACCTAATAAAGAAAGAAAACCCAGGAATAATAGCATTAATATATAGCTACTGGTTAAAAGAAAAATATGTATTTAATATAAATAATTATACAGTAATAAGAAAAGATAGACTTCACCAAGTAGGTGGGGGCCTAGCCTTAGGCATTAAAAAAAACTTGCAATTCAAAGAACTAAAATAAAGGTATAGATATAATATTAAGATTGAAACAATGGGAATCAAAATAAATTACAAATGTAAATGGCTTAATATTCTCCTGCTATATAACCCTTGTAATGATATAAGAGCAGAAGAATTAGAATACTACACAGAACAAATCACAAACCCTAAAATGATCCTAGGAGACTTCAATGCCCACCACCCATGCTGGAATACAAAAATAAGTCATAGACAAATTAACAAAACTGGAGAAAGCGTAGTAAAATGGATAAGCCAGAATAATCTAATATTATAAACTCCACAAAATCAAAAATAGAATGACCCAAAACTGCAATTTTAGATCTCAATTTGCATCCCCAATCTAAGTCATTGCAGAAAAAACAGAACAAAGACAGGACCATTTACCAATAATAAAAAGATAATAAATCAAATAACCTCTTTTAAAAAGAGAAAAAATAACATTATACTAAAGAAGGATGGACAGATTTTTCAAAAAAAGAACTAAATAATATAGATATAGAAATTTAAAACAAGCTAGAGAAAACTACAGAACAAATAAGAAATATGCCAAAATTTTTCCCATTTGGGAAATATGACAAGCCGGGACAAACCAAACAAGCTGGGGGGAATAAAAAAGCGTGACTCATAAAAGAAAAAAAAAAATTTTAAGGGAGGAAGAAACCACACAAGAAAACCAATCAACAAAAAAGTTTATTAGCATAGCAGATTAAAATAAGTCAACAAAAAAAAGAATTTTTGGAAAAGTTCTGTACCCATTATGTTTTAAAAAAAAACCAAGAAGTTCGGAATTAAAAAGAAATTATCGGGAAAAAATAACTAAAATGGAAACCTTTAATAGAAAATGATGTTTTAAAAAAAAAAACTTTAAATTAGATAAATTCAAAGAAGAATTTTTTAAAAACAGTAGAAAAAAAATAAAAAATTTTTGTCAGAGGGGAAAAAAATTTTTTTTTAAACCCAAACGAAAAAATAAATTGAATAAACAACTCCCCCCCAAATCCCTTGCCCTTTGTTGTCGTGGGGGGCTTAGGGGGCGGGACGGGGGACCCAATGAGGGGGAACTCTCCAACCTTGGGGACCACCCCTCGACTCAACAAATTTTTGCATGGTCTTTTTTTTTTCCTTCCCATTTTTCGTTTTGTCCTTCACCAAACCTTTTGCTATCCACCTCCTAAGGTGTGAGACCCGTGCTGAAAGGATGAAAGGCGACTTGTCCCGTCTGAATGGCCTGAGGGAGCCAGGGCACGGTTTTCCCCCCTGATTGTTCCTAGCCCTTACCCCTAAAGGGGGCCCTGGGGGATGGACTGTTTTTATCCCCAACATAACCCAGGTTCCCGGCCAGTAATAAAAAACTATCCCCACTATTAGGGCAATGAGGCTTCCCCCTTTTATAAAAAAAATAGCCCCAAACGATGAAAACCCCCACCCATTCCCGACCCCAGGCTTCCTTTGACCAGGCCTTGAAATGCAATAACTACCCCTCATCAATGCCTACTAGTACATACCCAAAATCAACCCTTAAGGAACTTTTCCATCTTCCAGCATACTAAAATTTAAAAACACCTCTACCCCCAAACCCTAACTCAACCCCCCCACCCCCCCCCTTATTAATACCTTACAGCCTTTTTCCCCCACCTCCCCATAAAACTACCCCCCTCAAATACTCCATCTTCGTCACCCCCCCGCCCTTTACTCCCCCATTCTAAAACAATCTGAAACTCTCTAGAATATCCATTGTAACAAAGGAACAAAAAAAAACTTTAAATTTTAAATTTTAAAAAATTTTAGCTCACCCAAAAGGGGAACCGATTTTGTGACCCCTCCCAGCTCCCTCCCTTGACAACCCCCTTTCTCTTCCAACAATGTCCCCAACAACAATTTGAAAATCTTTTTCCGTAGGACCGACCGCTCCCGTTTTGTCACATAAATCGAAAACCAAGTATAGCATTAACAAAACAAAATCCCTATATGGTAAACCACCCTTTTGAAAACCCCCATCCACCCTCAATACTTCACCGGAAGTTCAATTCCCAGCAAATTCCCCGTCTATGACAAAGATTGGTCAGATGGGGAGAAGCCCTACTTCCCGTCTCAAGATATGAGAAAACATCAGTACAATGCTACTCCATTCCCCCAGGGTCAGAAAGAAACCCCATAACATACCCAAAATTCCTTCCGTAGAATGCCCTTCCCTTTAACGCACATGGAGGAGAATCCTCCTGTTGTCCATCCCAAACCCCTCCACGTCAGGCCAAAATTTTTGGGTCTAGGACACCCAGAAAAACATTCCCGTTCCACAGCCAGAGCCCACTATGAAACCGGGCCATACCCGATCTAACTGCTTGCAAATCACGCACATGTGCCAACTGTGGCGGCCCCCCTAAGTATTTTTTAGGGGGTGTCCCACCTACAATTTTAGTCTGAGGTAGCAATCTAGATTCAAACTTTGGACCACACTCGTGAAGCCCGACAGGAAACACATGACGTGGTTTTTCTCTTATCCCCTTTCTCCGTAATAGGGTTTTTCTACCAATTCTCCTAAACCCACCCCCCCCAAAAACTAATCCCCTTTTACCCCCTACCTTTCCCCCCTCAAATCTTTACCATCCTAAACCAGACACTCCCAAACTTACTACAGATACTCCAATCCCACTAAAAACCAACACCTTCCCCCCCCCTCCCCGCATACCCGTAAAAGACAGAAAAAACATTTCCCCCCCCTCTTCCCCCACCCCCAAAAAACCCCACCTTTCCCTTTCCCCCAGCTTGAGACACCAATCTTCTCTTCCCCCCCCCACAGAAAAAACCCTTTTTCCCCCAAAAAACCCAACCAATCCTCAGAAGAAACTATAAAAATTTTAAGATTACTTAATGAAAAAAAGACACTCAAACCCCCAAACTTACAAATTCTGCTCTTCCACATCAAGTAAGGGTGATATACATCCTCCTCCTAATGATACCCCCCCCACCCATCCTCCCAACCCTCCCAACACAGCCCCTCCCCCCGATCCCGAACCAACCCGCCCACATTAACCCTCCCACCACCCCTCTACCCTTCATTTCCCCTGGATACACACGTGAATCCCTTTTGTCACAGTATCCCCTTCCCCAAAACCCCCTGTTTCCCCAATACCCCTCCTAGTAGAACACCAAATCCCCACCCCTCCCCTCTCAGACTCTCAGTCCTACCCACCCTCTAGTGCTTTTCCCCCCAAAATCTCAACACCCACACAATCATATCACTAAAAATATAACTATCCTTCATTGGAATATTCCAGTTTCCGCTCCCACAGACCTGACCCTTTCATATCCTTTCCCTTATAACCCACTATTTTATGCCTTTAAAAGACCCTTTTTACACATCCCCAATACCCAATCCCAATTATCATTTTTTTTCTTCTCCCCATTCCCCTTTTTGTCCGTCCCTGCTTACCGGGCTTTCCCCCCCCTATCCCCCCTTTTTCCCACCCCCCAACCCATCAGACATCCCTTTCAGAATCCCCCACTTTCGTTTCAAAAAACCATCTCTTCCTCAAAGCAACATATCCTCATTAATCTAACTCCTTCCACACCGACCCTAACCCTTCATCACCAATTCCTTTGCCCAGTTTTGAAAACTAAACTAAAATCAAAATCTTCCCTAACATTAACATAGTGCTATGACCTTAGATGCTGACATTTTTTTTCTTTTTAAACCCTTAACCTTCATCCCTTCTTGTCCCCAAAATCCCAATCATTACCCCATTTTTTCACTTTTTTCCACATCTTTGTCATAATGTCCAATACACCCCCCCCACACTTTCACATATTCCCGCCACAGATACCTGTCCACACCCATAAAAAATCAAAATTTTTCGGGTGCCAACCATGTTGGAATCCCCGGGAATGAACAGGCAGATACACTAGACGCCACGCCCCTATGTCCAAATCCAAATGCTCTCAAAAATCCCGCCACGGTTTTTACCCACACTTTTAAGACCTTTTTGTATAATCAATGGCAATCTTTTTGGTCAAGCCCTGCATAATAAAACATCGTAAAACTATCAATCTCCCCTGGTCACCCCTTTTTTCGGAACAGATTTGGGAGAACCCCTCTCGCCCGCTTACGCATTGGGCCCCACCCATCTAACAACTCCTATCTGATTCACAATTGATCCACCCCTTTTGTTCCTTAGTAATGTTCCCCTTTTTAATCCCCCACTCATTTCATGCCCCCGTTTGAAAAAACCCCTACCTTTGCTTTCCCCCCCCTATCCCCCCTTTACCCACCTCCCAACCTATCAGACATCCACAGAAAACCCACCTTTCGCTTTAAAAACCTTTTTTTTCCTCAAACGCTACAATCCTTATCTAATATAACTCCTTTCCACACACGACCCAAAAAATTTTATTTCCAATCCTTTGCCCCGCTTTGAAAAATAACATAATGAATCACCCTTCCCAACATAACTATAGGCCCCATGACCCTTTGTGTCTAGACATTTTTTCGCTTTTAACCATTAATCATTAACCATCATACATAATTATAGAAAACTTCAAAGAAAAATTAATATTAGATAATGAACCAAATGATATCATAGATGTTATAAGACAAATAATTTTATATTATATATTAAAATATATATATTTTAATTTTATAGATATAATAATGTATAGAAAAATAATATAATATATAATAAAATATATAATTATAATATTATATAATATATATTTAAAAATATAGATATATATATTTATATATAATAATGAGAAAAATAATATTATTTATTTAAAAAAATTTAAAAATAAAATGTTAAAATAATTATAAAAGTATAAAAAGATTATATATAATAGAAAATAATAATTTTATATAATATATAAAAATATAATAATAATATAATATAAATATATATAATAAAATTTTAAAAATATTATATAGAAAATATGTAAAATAAAAAGTATAGTTATATAGAATTTTTTTTTATAATAGATATTTATATTTTTGGATAATAATTATAATATATAATATATAAAAAATTTTTTTTTTATTATTCTTTTTTGGAAAGATATATTTTTATAATAGTTGGGTAATGTAGGTATAATATAATAAATATAAATAAAATAAAATTAAAATATAATATATTATATATTATAATATAATATATAAAATAAATTAATATAAGTAATAATGAAAATTTTTAGATAAATATAGAAATAAGAATATATATTTAAAAATAATAAAAAATATAATATATGGGATATATATATATATAATAAAATATAAATATTAATATAGTAATTATAAATATAAAATTAAAATAAAATAATATTTTGATTATTAATATATATATATATAAATATAAAGAAAATTTTTATATATATTTTAAATATAGATATAGATATATATAGATTTTTGAATTAGAATTAATAAAAGATAAATATTATAAAAAATTATATAGATTATATAGAAAATTAAAATATAAAATATAATTATATAAATTATAGGTAAAATATATAATATATAAATAATTAAATATATATAAAATAATAATTATTTTTATATAGATTTTTAAAAGATATATAAAAATTTTATACTATAAAAATATTTAAAAATTTATATAAATATAATTAAAAAAAAATTACTATATATTAATAATAAATATATAAAATAATATAAATATATAAAATAATATAAATATTAAAATAAAGATAAATTAAATATATAATAAATAAATTTTAAAAACCTAATTATAACATAATAATACTTATATATACTATATTAACAATAATTTTTTTTATTAATTTTTATATATATATATATATAAAAATGATATATATAATTATATATATATATATAAATTAAAAATATAAATATTATAAGTTATAATAAAATAAAATTTTTTATAATAAAATAAATAAATTAAATATAAATAAATAAAAATATACTAAATATATTATATAAAAAAAGATACAAATAAAAAATAAAAAAATAAATAAAAAATATTTTTAATAAATAAAAATAAAAAAATAAAATAATATATATATAAAAAAAAAATAATATATATAATATATATATATATATATATATAATAATATATATAAAAATATAGAAAAATATGTATATATATATTTTAAAATTATAATAAAATATATAATATTATAATATATTTAAATTATATAATTATAAAAATTTTTTAAATTATATATATTAAAACATATTTTTTTATATATTTATTTTTTATATAATATTTATATATATTTATTATATTTTTTATATTAACTTTTTTTTTATTTATATATATACATTTTTATTTACATAAATATATAAAATATAATATATATTTTATATATTATTATTATATATATATATATTATATAATATTATATTTGATCTAAACATCTATGATTTTTTTTGGTTTTCATTTTTAAATTTTTTTAATTTTTTTTTAAAGTTTCTATAATATGTATGAGGTTAAGATTAAGGGTTAAAACAAGATAAATGTGCGACATCTAAGTATGTGGCACATAGTAAGTTGGGAAGGGGTGATTCAATAGTGATTTTTTGTCTAAGCGGGGCAAAGGTTTGGTAAGTGAAAGGTTTTGGGTCTTTGTGGGTAAGGGAAATTTTAGAGAAGGTTTTTGATGCGTTTGAGGAAAGAGAATAGGTTGTTGAAGAGAAAGTTGGGATTCTGAAAGGGATGTCTGATGGGTTGGGGGTCGGTAAAGGGGGAGGATAGGTGGGGAAAAGCAAAGGAAAAGGGTTTTTTCAAAACGTGGGCATGACAATAGTATGTGTGGGATTGAAAGGGGAACATTACATAAGGAACATAAGGGTGGATCAGATTGTGACATCAGATAGGAGTGTGTTAGATGGGTGTGGCCAATGCGTAAGCGGGCGAGAGCGGTCTCCCAACATCTGTTCCGATGAAATGGAGCTGACCAGGAGGAGATTGATAGTTTTACAGAATGTAATTTATTAGTGCAGAGGCTTGACCAAAAAGATTGCCATTGATTATACAAGAAGGTCTTAAAGTGTGGGTAATAATCCGTGGCTGGGATACTTGAGAAGCATGGTTGGTATGATGTGGACATAGCGGCGTGGCGTGCTAGTGTATCTGCCTGTTCATTGCCGGGGATTCCAACATGGTTGGGCACCCAGCAAAATTTGATTGTTTTATGGCGTGTGGACAGGTATCTGTGGCTGGAATATGTGAGAAGTGTAGTTGGTGTGATGTGGACATTATGACAAAGTATTGTGGCAAAAAGTGTAAAAATGAGGTAATGATTAGGATATGGGGACAAGAAGGGATGAATGGTTAATGGTTAAAAGCAAGATAAATGTGCTAGACATCTAAGGTCATAGCACTATAGTTAATGTTAGGGAAGAGTGGTTGAGTTAGTGATTAGTTGTCTAAGCTGGGCAAAGGAATTGGTGAGTGAAAGGGTTAGGGTCGGGTGTGGTAAGGAGTTAGATTAGATGAAGGATATGTATGCGTTTGAGGAAAGAGAATAGGTTGTTGAAACAGAAAGTGTGGGATTCTGTAAGGATGTCTGATAGGTTGGGAGGTCGGTAAAGGGAGGATAGGTGGGGGAAAGCACAGGTAAGCATGGACGAGACATAAAGGGAATGTGGAGAAGAGACAAAATGATAATTGGGGATTGGTATTGGAGGATGTGTAAGAAAGGTCTCTTGAAGGCATACAATAGATGGGTTATAAGAGGAAAGGATATGACGAAGGTCAGGTCTGTGGGAGCGGAAACTGCGAATATTCCAATGAAGGATAGTTATACTTTAGTGATATAGATTGTAGTAGGTGTTGGAGATTTTGAGGGGGAAGCAGCTAGAGGGTGGGATAAGGACTGAGAGGTCTGAGATGGGAGAGGTGTGGGAGTTGGTGTTCTACTAGGAGGGGTATTAGGAGACAGAGGGTCTGTGGAAGGGGATACTTGTGACATAAGGGATTCACGTGTGTATCCAGGAGGGAATGGAAGGGATAGAGGGGATGGTGGGAGGGTTAATGTGGGCGGGGTTGGGTTCGGGATCGGGGGGGATGGGCTGTGTTGGGAGGGGTTAGGAGGATAGGGTGTAGGGGGGATATCATTAGGAGGAGGATGTATATCTGCAGTTACTTGGAGTGTGGAAGGAGCAGGATTTGTAAGATTTGGAGGTTGAGTGTCAGTTTTCATTAAGTAATCTTGAATATTTTCAATAGTTTCTTCTGAGGAGTTGGTTGGGGAGTTTTGGGGGGATAAAGGATTTCTTGTGAGGGGGGGAAGAGAAGATTGGTGTCTCAAGCGTAGGGGCAAAGGAAGGTGGAGGTGTTTGTGTGGTAGGGGAAGAGGGGGTGGAATGTTTGTTCTGTCTGTTACGGGTAGTGCGAGGAGGGAGAGGGGAAGGTGTTGGGGTTGTAGTGGTGATTGGAGTATCTGTAGTAGAGATTGGAGTGTCTGGGTTTAGGATGGTAAAAGAGTTTGACTGGGGAAGGTAGGAGGTAGAAGAGGGGGAGTTAGATGTAGGGGGGTGGGTTTAGGAGAATTGGTAGAATAAGCAGTATTACTGGAGTAAGGAGTAAGAGAGAAACCACGTCGATGTGCTTCCTGTCTGGCTTCACGTAGTGTGAGTCCAAGTTTGAATCTGAGAGTTGCTACCTCAGACTCAAACTTGTAGGTGGGACAGCCCCTATAAAATACATTATGGGGGCCGCCACAGTTGGCACATGTGCGTGATTGTGCAGAGCAGTTAGATCGGGTATGGCCAGGTTGGGCACATAGTGGCATCTGGCTGTGGAACGGCAATGTTTGGCTGGGTGTCCTAGACGCCAACAATTTTGGCACTGACGTGGAGGAGGTTGGTATGGACGAACAGGGAGGGATTCTCCTCCTATGTAGACGTTAAAGGGAAGGTCATGTCTACGGAAGGTAATTTTGGCTATGTTAGTGGGTTTCTTTCGATGACCTCTGGGGGGAATGGAGTAGCATTGTACTGATGTTGCATCATAGTCTGTGAGACAGGCAAGTAGGTCTTCTCCACAGTCTGACCAATCTTTGTCATAGACTGGGCAATTTGCTGGGGAGATTGAAAACTGTTCGGTGCAAGTATTGAGGGTTGGATGGGGTTCTGCAAGGATGGTGTTACCATATAGGTCAGTTAGTTTTGTTAATGCTATAGCTTGGTTTTCGGATGTTACTGTGACAAGACGGGAGCGGTCGGGTCGGCTACGGAAAGAGACTTTACCAACTTGTTGTTGGAGACATTGTTGGAAGAGAAGGGTGTTGTCAGAGTAGGGAGCTGTGGGAGGGATCACGAAAAATCGGTTCCATTTGGCTGAGCTAAAGTTTAAAGTTTAAAGTTTAAAGTTTGGTTCTGATTCCATTTGTTACAATGGATATTCTTAGAGAGTATTCAAGATTGTTGTAGAGATAGGGGTAGTAGAAGGGCGGGGGCGTGACGAAGATGGAGTAGTGTTGAGGGAGGTAGTGTTATGGAGAGGTGGGCAATAAGGCTGTAAGGTATTAATAAGGGAGGATGGGGTGGTTGATGTTGGAGGTTGTGGGGATAGAGGTGTTGAAGTTGAGTATGCTGGAAGAGTGGAAATGTTCCTTAAGGGTTGATTGTTGGCTACTGTACTAGTAGGCATTGATGAGGGGGTAGTTATTGCAGTGTTCAGAGCCGTGGTCAAAGGAGAGCCTGGGGTCAGGGAATCGGGTGGGTTTACATCGTTGGGGCTATTTTGATAAAGGGGCAAGCCTCATTGCCCCTAATAGTGGGGATATGTTTTCATTACTGGCCATGGTAAGCCTGGGTTATGTTGGGGATAAAAACAGTCCATCCCTCAGGGTCCCCTTGAGGGGTAAGGGCTAGGTAACTAAATCAGGGGAATACCGTGCCCATGGCTCCCTCAGGCCATTCAGGACTGGCACAAAGTCAGCCTTTCATCCTTTCAGCACGGCTCTCACACCTTAGGAGGTGGATAGCAGAAGGGTTTGGTGAAGGGACAGAAACGAAAAGTGGGAAGGAAAAAAAAAAGACCATGCAAAATTAGTTGAGTCGAGGGCTGAGTCCCAAGGTTGGAGAGTTCCCCATCATTGGGTCCCAGTCTCCGCCTCCTAAGCCCCCCCACGACAACAACGGGCAAGGGATTGGGGGGGTAGTTGTTTATTCAATTCATTTGTATTCTGTTGGTTAAAAAAAACTTTCTTTTTCCAAGTCTGACAAAAGTTTTTTAGTTTTTTTGCATACTGTTTTTATAAATTCTTCTTTGAATTTATCTAATTTATGTTTTATGTTTGTTGAAAGCAGATCATTTTCTATTAAAGGATATTCCATTGTAGTTATTTTTCCTGATAATTTCTTTATGAAATTCCAGAACTTCCTTGGTGTTTTTTTAAAACATAATGAGGTACAGAACTTTTCCAAAGATTCTTTTTTTTTGTTGACTTATTGTGAATCTAGCTATTGCTAATAATCTTTTGTATGTTGATTGGTTTTCTTGTGTGGGTTTCTTCCTCCATTAAATGCTTTTTTTTTTCTTTTATGATGTCACGACATTCTTTATTCCACCACAGCTTGTTTGGTTTGTCCTGGCGTTGTCATATTTCCAACTGGAAATATTTTAGTGCAGTATTTCTTATTTGTTCTGTAGTTTTCTCTAGCATTGTTAAGTTGTCTATATCTATATTATTTAGTTCTTTTTGAAAGTCTGTCCATCCTTCTTTAGTATAATGTTATTTTTTCTCTTTTAATAGATGGTTATCTTGATATGTATTATCTTTTATTATTATTGGTAAATGGTCACTGTCTAGATGTGTTGCTGTGTTTATCTGCAAATGACTTAGAGTTGGTGATGCAAATATGAGATCTAAAGTTGCAGTTTTGGGGTCTATTCTAGTTGTTTGATTTTGTGGAGTTTATAATATTAGATTATTCTGGCTTATCCATTTTACTACGCTTTCTCCAGTTTTGTTAATTTGTCTATGACTTATTTTTGTATTCCAGCATGGGTGGTGGGCATTGAAGTCTCCTAGGATCATTTTAGGGTTTGTGATTTGTTCTGTGTAGTATTCTAATTCTTCTGCTCTTATATCATTACAAGGGTTATATAGCAGGAGAATATTAAGCCATTTACATTTGTAATTTATTTTGATTCCCATTGTTTCAATCTTAATATTATATCTATACCTTTATTTTAGTTCTTTGAATTGCAAGTTTTTTTTAATGCCTAAGGCTAGGCCCCCACCTACTTGGTGAAGTCTTTCTTATTACTGTATAATTATTTATATTAAATACATATTTTTCTTTTAACCAGTAGCTATATATTAATGCTATTATTCCTGGGTTTTCTTTCTTTATTAGGTAGTTTAATTGTTTTTTTTATTTGTTATGGATCTTGCATTCCAAAGAATTACTTTATTCATTTAAAAAATCTAGCAGATCTTTTAGCATATTGCTAGTTTCATTTATAATATCAAATATATTTTGCATTATTGATTTTTGTGGGTTGATTTTGTTTTATTTTTTAAATAATTTTAGAGAAGTTTTTTATTGTTATAATTCAAGGAAAACCATCTTCATTTTCTTCACAGTTAGTGAGAGGGGTTGATAGTGACCATGTTATTGGTGAATTTACCGTGTTTTTGTGTTTGGTGTTTGCTTTAGTTATGTTTTCTTGATTATGTTGTGTTTGTTCATGCTTGTCTGATTGTGCTGTTATTGGTGTTATTGTTGTGCATGTCTTCTTTACATTTGGAGACTGATTTGATGTTTATTTGGGGTTTCTTGTCTAAAGTGAGGCTTTGTGGTTGTGTTAATGTCAGTGCATGTTGCGTTCTGTTTTCTAATGTGGTTGCAGTGTTGTGTTTGTGTGAGATGTTTGATTTCTCTTGTTAGTTGTGTTGTATTTGTTTCTAATGTTGGTTGTTTTCTCTCTTTTTTGGAGGTTTCAGTTGTTCTAATTTTCTTTTTATCTCTAGGTTGTTTGGTGTTAAGTTTTCTTTGTTTATTTCTTGTGCTGTTTTGTGTACTTTACAATCTTTTGTGCTGGGTGAATGACTTTCATCACAGAAAAAACAATGAGGGGAATTTTGACAATCATTGAAATTATGTCCATGTTGGCTACATTTGCCAAATCTTTTTTTGTTTTTACAGGTTACTGAACCATGACCATACCTCAGGCAATTGTGGCATTTTGGAATCGGGAAGGTATATTGTCTTAATTGGTAGCTTGTGTGGCCTATTGCTACTCTTTTAGGAAGATTGCCTCTAAAAGTTATCCTTGGGGATTTAGTGGGTATCCACTTTTATTCATTTGTTATGTCAATTATTTTGTTTTATTAATCTTATGACATCTATTATGTAATTTTGTTCATTTCCTACTGTTTTTAATTTTCTTTTATGTTTTCTATATTTATGTCTGGTTCAACCGGGTAAATTGTTCCATAGGGACAGTTTAAGTATTTCTTGGTTGTTGGTTGTTTGCATGTTATTTTCCAGTCGCCAAGTTTTTTTTTTTTTTTTTTTTCTTTTAGAGGTCTTATTTTTGAGGAATGTTTGATCTCAAATATGTGGGCCTTGCCTGCTCCTAGTACTCTCAGAGAATCTTCAATTATGTATTATGGAATTCGGATTAGTTCACAGCTTTGGCTAGTTTTAGAGGATTATTGAAATTTGAATTTGCAGTTCCACCTATTAAGTGAATGAGTACTACATTGTTTTCCTCTCTTACCTCCATATTTATTGTTAGGTTATAGCTAGTTGTTGGTTGGGGTTCTTCCGGTAACTCCATCCGCTTTGTTTTTGGATTGCTTTGAAATTGGGTTTTCTTCGTTATCACTTTCTAGTTCTTCTCTTGTTCTCTTTGTTTGGCTATCGTGGTCCATATACTTAACTGATTCAGGGTCATCTCCTGGATCAGAGTTGAGTTCAGTGTTCATAAGATCGTCTACTTTCAGTTCACTCGAAAAGTTGTTCAACAGAGTTTCAATCCGTTCTCTGTCAGTTCAATTTAAACGTTGTGGCATTCGTTTGTTTACATTGTAGTTACGCTCTTTTCCGCAAGGGAAGCAGCCTTCCGTTCAACAATGCGAACACAGCATGACCTGCTCGCGAATCCAAATTCGTGCACGTTATTTAACAGTACGTTTAGTTATTCAAATTTACAATTTTCTACATGAGTCACTAAGTTGAGTTCAAGCAAAGCAAGATGGTATAAATTTCACATAATGTGAGTTTTTCTCGTGCCCAGCTAATTGTTTGAAAGGTATAATATTGATAATCACGGGCTAAACAATTAATGTTTAATGGCTACGTTACCTCTTTCGAATACGTAACTGTTTATATATAGCTCAGTTTACAAGTTGTGCATAACATCGGCTATGTGATTTTCCATTTCATTGCACTAGCTTTCTTCCGTTCTCATAGTAATGACTCATGGTTAATCTTTTTGAATACTAATCATGGTAAGACCGTTAATACGGTTGATACCTGAAGAAAACTTGGGCATGAGTGTTAGGGATCGAAATGTAAGGAGGAGCAAGATTGATGTCCTCTAGTTTATTCTGGCGCAAGGAATAATACAATTATTAGCGTTGAGCTAGTCTTGGGCTTCTACGTTATTACTTGTCGCTAGATTAGTCGCAGAATGTCGCTAAAATCATGAGCAAATTCACACACACACACACACACACACACACACACACACACACACACACACACACACACACACACACACACACACACACACACACACACACACACACAAAAAAAAAAAAAAGGCGCTAAAACAAAGAATATTATTTTTGACAGGAAAAAAAAAAACTATAACGAGAGAGAGAGAGAGGGGGGGGGGGCACTGAAATAATTTCGTAGTACATTTATACTTATAATTGTTAAGTAAAGGTTCCTCATAACCCTGCAGCTTAATCGAGTATCCTCGGTAATCAAAACTCGCTCAGGTCCCAGTGATCTACAGCACTGCAGTGAGAAGTGGGTTGTTAATGTTTTTGGGAAAAGTTGTATACTCGTAGATTTTGTAAGCTTCAAGTGTCCCAATCTTCTTTAGTACATCTTCAGGTTGGGTTTAATTATGACAACATTTTCCCACTTTGTGAAGGCCATACTGACAGTCAGGACTGCTTTTAGAGTTTCATTTTTCTTTCTTTTACGAAGATTGGTCTTCACGATGTTCATCTGGCTAAACAATCGTTCAACATCGGCATTTGAATGAAGCAAGGAGAGCACTGTGAGAGCAAGCTTACAGATACGCTGTAGGGATTTTCTTCTGTGGCGTCCTGAAGTCTGCTACCTCTGCCCAAAACTGAAGGGTATCATGTCCCCCCCCCCCCCACACACACATACACTGTATAATGTATCATTTTCCAATGAAAGTCTATGTGTGTTGGTACTTCATCATTTTGTTCGAACATCTTAGCCAAGTCCAATATTCTGGTGATTGGTTTCAGGTATTCACTTGCACTCATAGGGACTCAAACGTAGAAACTTTAATGTTGTCAGGCAGACGAATTTTGAAACGCTTTCACCAAGCCTACCAAGGGCTCAATGAAACCCCTTTCGAATTTCTGGTTCATCACGATTTTTCCCCTTTTTTCATGTTCTTTTCGAATTCGTAACCCCGATAACAGTTTGGATTCAAAATCTCTCATGTCCCCCGCCTCAGTCAATAAACTGAACCAAAGTCATTAGTAGGTTTGTGTGATCATTAGTTTCAGCTTCAAACTTTTGTTAACAAAATGTACTTCTCTAAGAATGATTCAGAAATGTGAGGAACGCATAATTTTTTATGTCACACAACATTAAATATAGCTGTTCTGCTGTGTAACATTTCCTCCTTCTGGCACTCTCAAAGTGAATTTTTAGTACATTCCACTGGTTTAAAAATCTGTAGTAATCTTTGATTAAGACCTCTAAGTGCCTGGGTAAATGTTCTTTGGCAGAATGAGAAACTGCCATTTGCAATGAATGATATGTACATCTTATGAGGAACAGATTGGATTTTCCCGGCCCTTAGTTTTTTCATATACACCATTATTCACCCGGTTATCCGAGCATTTT
>NC_051391.1:25061695-25070209 GCF_015228065.2 Penaeus monodon | reverse complement strand
TACTTACTTAGAGAGTATTCAAGATTGTTGTAGAGATAGGGGTAGTAGAAGGGCGGGGGCGTGACGAAGATGGAGTAGTGTTGAGGGAGGTAGTGTTATGGAGAGGTGGGCAATAAGGCGGGAAAAGGTATTAAAAAGGGAGGATGGGGTGGTTGATGTTGGGGTTGTGGGATAGAGGTTTGAAGTTGAGTATGCTGGAAGAGTGGAAATGTTCCTTAAGGGTTGATTGTTGGCTACTGTACTAGTAGGCATTGATGAGGGGGTAGTTATTGCAGTGTTCAGAGCCGTGGTCAAAGGAGAGCCTGGGGTCAGGGAATCGGGTGGGTTTACATCGTTGGGGCTATTTGATAAAGGGGCAAGCCTCATTGCCCCTAATAGTGGGGACATGTTTTCATTACTGGCCATGGTAAGCCGGGGTTTATGTTGGGGATAAAAACAGTCCATCCCTCAGGGTCCCCTTGAGGGGTAAGGGTAGGTAACAAAATCAGGGGAATACCGTGCCCATGGCTCCCTCAGGACATTCAGGACTGGCACAAAGTCAGCCTTCATCCTTTCAGCACGGCTCTCACACCTTAGGAAGTGGATAGCAGAAGGGTTTGGTAAAGGGGACAGAAACGAAAAGTGGGAAAGAAAAAAAAAGACCATCCCAAATTAGTTGAGTCGGGGGCTGAGTCCCAAGGTTGGAGAGTCCCCATAAATTGGGGCCCCAGTCTCCGCCTCCTAAGCCCCCCCACGACAACAACGGGCAAGGATTGGGGGGGTAGTTGTTTATTCAATTCATTTGTATTCTGTTGGTTAAAAAAAAAAATTTTCTTTTTCCAAGTCTGACAAAAGTTTTTTAGTTTTTTTTTGCATACTGTTTTTATAAATTCTTCTTTGAATTTATCTAATTTATGTTTTATGTTTGTTGAAAGCAGATCATTTTCTATTAAAGGATATTCCATTGTAGTTATTTTTCCTGATAATTTCTTTATGAAATTCCAGAACTTCCTTGGTGTTTTTTTAAAACATAATGAGGTACAGAACTTTTCCAAAGATTCTTTTTTTTTGTTGACTTATTGTGAATCTAGCTATTGCTAATAATCTTTTGTATGTTGATTGGTTTTCTTGTGTGGGTTTCCCTTTTCCATTAAATGCTTTTTTTTTTTTTTATGATGTCACGACATTCTTTAATTCCACCACAGCTTGTTTGGTTTGTCCCGGCGTTTTTCATATTTCCAACTGGAAAAATTTTAGTGCAGTATTTCTTTTTTGTTTTTGTAGTTTTTCTTAGCATTGTTAAGTTGTCTATATCTATATTATTTAGTTCTTTTTGAAAGTCTGGGCCATCCTTCTTTAGTATAATGTTATTTTTTCTCTTTTAATAGATTGGTTATCTTGATATGTATTATCTTTTATTATTATTTGGGAAATGGTCACTGTCTAGATGTGTTGCTGTGTTTATCTGCAAATGACTTAGAGTTGGTGATGCAAATATGAGATCTAAAGTTGCAGTTTTGGGGTCTATTCTAGTTGTTTGATTTTGTGGAGTTTATAATATTAGATTATTCTGGCTTATCCATTTTACTACGCTTTCTCCAGTTTTGTTAATTTGTCTATGACTTATTTTTGTATTCCAGCATGGGTGGTGGGCATTGAAGTCTCCTAGGATCATTTTAGGGTTTTGTGATTTTTTTCTGTGTAGTATTCTAATTCTTCTGCTCTTATATCATTACAAGGGTTATATAGCAGGAGAATATTAAGCCATTTACATTTGTAATTTATTTTGATTCCCATTGTTTCAATCTTAATATTATATCTATACCTTTATTTTAGTTCTTTGAATTGCAAGTTTTTTTTAATGCCTAAGGCTAGGCCCCCACCTACTTGGTGAAGTCTATCTTTTCTTATTACTGTATAATTATTTATATTAAATACATATTTTTCTTTTAACCAGTAGTTATATTTAATGCTATTATTCCTGGTTTTTTTCTTTATTAGGAGTTTTAATTGTTTTTTTATTTGTTATGGTCTTGCATTCCAAAGAATTACTTTATTCATTTAAAAAATCTAGCAGATCTTTTAGCATATTGCTAGTTTCATTATAATGTCAAATATATTTTGCATTATTGATTTTTGGGGTTGATTTTTTTTATTATTTTTTTAAAATAATTTTAGAGAAGTTTTTTATTGTTATAATTCAAGGAAAACCATCTTCATTTCTTCACAGTTAGTGAGAGGGGGTTTATAGTGACCATGTTATTGGTGAAAATTTTCCGTGTTTTTTTGTTTGGTGTTTGCTTTAGTTTGTTTTCTTGATTATGTTGTGTTTGTTCATGCTTGTCTGATTGTGCTGTTTTATTGGGGGTTTTTGTTGTGCAATGTCTTCTTTACATTTGGAGACTGATTTGATGTTTTATTTGGGTTCTTTGTCCAAAGTGAGGCTTTGTGGTTGTGTTAATGTCAGTGCATGTTTGCGTTCTGTTTTCTAATGTTGGTTGCAGTGTGTGTTTGTGAGATGTTTGTTTTCTTTTTGTTTATTTTGTGTTGTATTTTTTTTCTAATGTTTGGTTGTTTTCTCTTTTTTTTGGGAGGTTCTTTGTTCTAATTTTCTTTTATCTCTAGGTTGTTTGGTGTTAAGTTTTCTTTGTTATTTCTTGTGCTGTTTGTGTACTTTACAATTTTTTTGTGCTGGGTGAATGACTTTCATCACAGAAAAAAACAATGAGGGAATTTTGACAATCATTGAAATTATGTCCATTTTGGCTACATTTGCCAAATCTTTTTTGTTTTTACAGGTTACTGAACCATGACCATACCTCAGGCAATTGTGGCATTTTGGATCGGGAAGGTATATTGTTTTAAATTTGGGTAGCTTGTGTGGCCTATTGCTACTCTTTTAGGAAAAATTGCCTCTAAATTATCCTTGGGGATTTAGTGGGTATCCACTTTTATTCATTTGTTATGCAATTTTTTTGTTTTATTAATCTTATGACATCTATTATGTAATTTTGTTCATTTCCTACTGTTTTAATTTTCTTTTATGTTTTCATATTTATGTCTGGTTCAACCGGGTAAATTGTTCCATAGGACAGTTTAAGTATTTCTTGGTTGTTGGTTGTTTGCAGTTATTTTCCAGTCGCCAAGTTTTTTTTTTTTTTTTTTCTTTTTGAGGTCTTATTTTTGAGGGAAAGTTTGATCTCAAATATGTGGGCCTTGCTGTCCCAGTACTCTCAGAGAATCTTCAATTATGTATTATGGAATTCGGATTAGTTCACAGCTTTGGCTAGTTTTAGAGGATTATTTAAATTTGAATTTGCGTTCCACCTATTAAGTGAATGAGTACTACATTGTTTTCCTCTCTTACCTCCCCTATTTATTGTTAGGTTATAGCTAGTTGTTGGTTTGGGGGTTTTTCCGGTAACTTCCATCCGGCTTTGTTTTGGATTGCTTTGAAATTGGGTTTTCTTCGTATCACTTTCTAGTTCTTCTCTTGTTCTCTTTGTTTGGCTATTTGTGGTCCATATACTTAACTGATTCAGGGTCATCTCCTGGATCAGAGTTGAGTTCAGTGTTCATAAGATCGTCTACTTTCAGTTCACTCGAAAAGTTGTTCAACAGAGTTTCAATCCGTTCTCTGTCAGTTCAATTTAAACGTTGTGGCATTCGTTTGTTTACATTGTAGTTACGCTCTTTTCCGCAAGGGAAGCAGCCTTCCGTTCAACAATGGCGAACACAGCATGCCCTTTGCCCCGGCGAATCCAAATTCGTGCACGTTATTTAACAGTACGTTTAGTTATTCAAATTTACAATTTTCTACATGATGTCACTAAGTTGAGTTCAAGCAAAGCAAGATGGTATAAATTTCACATAATGTGAGTTTTTCTCGTGCCCAGCTAATTGTTGAAAGGTATAAATTGAAATCACGGGCTAAAAATTAATGTTTAATGGCTACGTTCCCTCTTCGAATACGTAACTGTTTATATATAGCTCAGTTTACAAGTTGTGCAAAACATCGGCTATGTGATTTTCCATTTCATTGCACTAGTTTTCTTCCGTTTCTCATAGTAATAAATCATGGTTAATCTTTTGAATACTAATCATGGTAAGACCGTTAATACGGTTGATCCCTGAAAAAAAACTTGGGCATGAGTGTTAGGATCGAAATGTAAGGAGGAGCAAGATTGATGTCCTCTAGTTTATTCTGGCGCAAGGAATAATACAATTATTAGCGTTGAGCTAGTCTTGGCTTCTACGTTATTACTTGTCGCTAGATTAGTCGCAGAATGTCGCTAAAATCATGGGGAAAAATTCACACAACACACACACACACACACACACAACACACACAAAACACACACACACCACACAAACACACACACAACACACACACACACACACCACACACACAACACAAAAAAAAAAAAGGCGTAAAACAAAGAATTTATTTTTGACGGGAAAAAAAAAAAAACTATAACGAAGAGAGAGAGAGGGGGGGGGGGGCACTGAAAAATTTTCGTAGTACATTTATACTTATAATTTTTAAGTAAAGGTTCCTCAAAAACCCTGCAGTTTAATCGAGTATCCTCGGTAATCAAAACTCGCTCAGGTCCCAGTGATCTACAGCACTGCAGTGAGAAGTAGTTGTAAATGCTTCTTGTAAAGTTGTATACTCGTAGATTTTGTAAGCTTCAAGTGTACCAATCTTCTTTAGTACATCTTCAGGTTGGGTTTAATTATGACAACATTTTCCAAATTTGTGAAGGCCATACTTGACAGTCAGGATGCTGTAGAGTTTCATTATTCATTCTGTTACGAAGATTGGTCTTCACGATGTTCATCTGGCTAAACAATCGTTCAACATCGGCATTTGAATGAAGCAAGGAGAGCACTGTGAGAGCAAGCTTACAGATACGCTGGGAGGGATTTCTTCTGTTGGGGTCCTGAAGTCTGCTACCTCTGCCCAAAACTGAAGGGTATCATGTCCCCCCCCCCACACACACACATACACTGTATAATGTATCATTTTCCAATGAAAGTCTATGTGTGTTGGTACTTCATCATTTTGTTCGAACATCTTAGCCAAGTCCAATATTCCTGGCTTGATTGGTTGCAGGTATTCACTTGCACTCATAGTGGACATCAAGCGTAGAACTTTAATGTTGTCAGGCAGACGATTTTGAAACTCTTTCACCAAGCCTACCACAGACTCAATGAACCTCTTGCGAATTTCTGGTTCATCACGATTTTTTCCCCTTCTTTCATGTTCTTTTCGAATTCGTAACCCAGATAACAGTTTGGATTCAAAAATCTCTCTATGTCCCCAGCCTCAGTCAATAAACTGAACCAAGTAATTTAGTAGGTTTGTGGATCATTAGTTTCAGCTTCAAACTTTTTGTTAACAAAATGTACTTCTCTAAGAATGATTCAGAAATGTGAGGAACGCATAATTTTTCATGTCACACATTAAATATAGCTGTTCTGCTGTGTAACATTTCTCCTCCCTTCTGGCTCTCAAAGTGAATTTTCAGTACATTCCACTGGTTTAAAAATCTGTAGTAATCTTTGATTAAGACCTCTAAGTGCCTGGGTAAATGTTCTTTGGCAGAATGAGAAACTGCCATTTGCAATGAATGATATGTACATCTTATTGAGGAACAGATTAGGATTCTCAGCTCTTAGTTTTACATATACACCATTATTCACCCGGTTATCACTGACGCATTATCAGTTCCGACTGCAATGTGTTTCTGCAATTTCATTCCATGGTTATCAAGAGATTTATTGAAGGCATCACATATTGCATTAGCATTACATTCATTCAGTTCAACCAAATCTAAGAAAGTTATCAGAAATGTTTTCCTTGAGACAGAAAAGTATTTTAAGCTAATATACCCAAAAGCTTAGGTACAGAGATGTCATTACTCTCGTCCATAATTAAGCTGAATTTTCTGTTGCTTTACACATCAGTCAGATTATCTACCACACGTAGTGCACAATGCTTAGCAATGAACATAGCCATTTGAGCCTCTGACTCTCTCCTCTGCCCGCTGATGTTTAGCTGTGGTCCTGTGTTTTTCCAATTCACTCAGCTTTGCAGTTAGTATACAAGTGCAAAATTTGCAATATGCCTTGGTATCATCCCCCTGTGCCTTACTGAGCCACCTGCTATTATTTAGTCATTTAGCCATTCCTGCCGAAACCGTTGAGAGTATTTATTGCTCATTGTCGTAAACGCTTCACACTGTTACATTCGTGGACATTGTAAGGAAACTGCAGTTACTAAACCGTGGGTCTGTGACTGTGAGACAAGTAGCCTGTCTCGTACGCGAACGCGATACGCGCGAGACCACACGACCCTCACCGAGGGCTGGGTGTGTCGTGGATCACTGTGCATTTACAGTGACCACGCCCTCAATCATATGTACACTAGTCTCACTCTTGCTCTCCAGCCTCGGGGCTAGTACAGGGGTAACATGTCGGCCTGTCATCCGAGGGGTCGGCGGTTCGCGCCCCGCTCAGGCGCGAGAAGTTGCAATTGTCGCCTGGAGGTTACTGCTGTGGCTGGTCACCACGGCGGGTAAGAACTAGGTTCAGCCGAGTCAGCACCAGCTGACACACGTGAGCGAGTCGGCATTAGTCGACACAGGCCGGGCTCCCCTCATGGGAATAGCCCGGGTGAGGCTATGCTTCCCATATCGGACTTACCCTTATCTTGCTCTCCCGCAGAAGTTCCGTTGTTATAAAATGTCTGCGCGCCCTCTCTGCCAGTAGACAAGAGTTTTTATCTCCCGAGGGTGAGGCTACACGTATAGAAAACGCGCTGCGTAGGATCATATAGAAAACGCCCCTGCCTTCTTATTTGTGCATTATCGTTTTGTTTTACTGCTTTATTGTGTTATTGTATTAAAACCTATTTATTTTATTTATTCCATCCTACTAAAATAAAACACGAACACATGATACACAACTAAAGGAATAAAAACACGGGAGTTTGAGAAAGATCTTAATTTTGTAAATTATTCTTTTAAACCACGGGTTATATACATTTTAGTTATTCTGATTATTTTATAGTCATTTTACCTTTTTATAGTCTTTAATATAGTTTTATAAACACTTTTATTAAAAGAGGGGCACACTCATTTATACCAACTCCCGCTAGAAGGTAACAAGAGGAGGTAAGAAGCACCGAGAAGGGGGTATTGTGGCCGCTCTGGTCAGACAAGGTCGTGGTGAGAACCCCGGAATGGGCCTTCTCAGAAAAAGATAAGAGGTCATGAAGCCTTGTCAGCTAGGGTATTGGGAGACATTTGTGTCCTTTTTAGTAAAGGCAGTGTAGCCTATAAACCGGTGCTTCTTTTTACTAAGATATTCTTAAACGCTTTAAAGTTCGTGTTTTATTTCGGTATTTTACTTATTTTATTTCAATGTGTTTTATGTGTTCGTTTTACTGTTTGTATCTTTGATTTTAAGTTCTAGTTTCATGTTTTAGTTTTACTTGTGTTTCGTGTGTTTCTTAGTGTTATTCGTTTTATTTGTTTTCTTTTATCGTTCGTGTTTTAATAAATGTTTTAATGGTCTATGGATCCGCATGCTTTTCATACCTTCCGACATTGTAACGGAAGGCATAAGTCTTAACGGATCTGTAAGGTGAAAAGAACCTGATCCGATCAATGCAACACTAAATCGTGCGCCATGCGTTTGGGGAACAGAGAGAGAACACACAGAAGAACACACGCAGGACAGACGACGAATCAGAAGCAGGATAGATGAACAGGCTCCTCCCCTCTCTCCCTGCGGTGAATCGGTCCTTGATTGGACGATTCAGAGAGAGGGGATGATCGGGTTCCCGGGAAGGGTGGGCGGACGGGGGGCAGCGGGGGGAGCCGAGCAACGCTAAGAGAGTCAACATGATGCCATGATCCCTCGATCATGTGGCTTTTGCTGGGCATATTAAAGAGATGCACCGCGCCCGGTTCCCATGCAATCTCGGCCTCGCTCTTCCGCGTTACCCGGACGGGTGACGGCCCCCATTGTTTATGCCACGATGCTATGTGCTTGCATGTAGCTTCGTGCCCTACTAGCCTACTTTTCCTTGCGAATTTTCGGCATTAGGATGACTCTGTGCACACTTCTGGTGAACTGGACCCCATCTTCGGCCCCGTGCTCGGACGTGGGCAGACCTTTTACCTCCCGCAGGGGAGGGTTGTGTCTGGGGGGCCTTAGAAGGCCTGCCTTACGGTGTGCATAGAGTTGCCATTTTTTTGTTAGGGATTGGTCTGGCAGACCATCTGAATGACTGCCATCTTTTTCTTTCGAATAGGGCGATAGGCAGGTAGAGCCCCCTTGTCAGGCCTTCACCAGGTTCTGTCTAATAAGCTGCTAGACAGACATCAAGTTCCCGTGATAGGAAGTACCTGGAAAAGTTAGTCTTTCTCCTCACTGTGAGAAATGTCTGTGGTGACTTTCAGAGGATGAAGGAACTTAATGGAACAGGTAAGGGCCCCTCACTCTCCGGGGAAATTTTTTAAAAAA
>NC_051391.1:25051129-25061595 GCF_015228065.2 Penaeus monodon | reverse complement strand
TTTGGGGGTTGCTTTGTTTTCGGGCCCTGCGGTTTACTTTCTCGGTGGCGGGTTGGTGTGAGGGTTATTGTAATTTCCTTTTTGGAATGGGAAACACGCCCAATTTTCCCCGTATCTCCCCGTTTTTTAAAACAAAAACCCCCGTTTTTGTTATTATTATTTTTTCCCTATATATATAATAAATAATATATTATATATTATATATATATTATATTTTTTTTTTTTTTTTTTAACTTATTTTTAAATAAAAATTTTAAAATTTTTAAAAAAAAATTAAATAATTATTAAATAAAAATAAAAATAAATAACACCAACGCAACACACAACACCACATACACCAAAACCCAAACAAATATTTGAGGGGTTTTGGGGGCATGTTTTTTGTTTGGGGTTTGGGTGGGGGGGTGTGGTGTTTGTTTTTTTTTGTTTTTTTGGGTTGGGGTTTTGTTTTTTTTTTTTTTCTTATCTGGATTTTTGTTTGTTTATGTTTTATTAAAATTTAACTTTGGGGTTATAAAAAAAAAAAAAAAAAAAAAAAAATATATTAAAATTATTATAAATATATTTATAATATTATTATTTATATCATTATTTTTTTGGGGTGTGTGTGTGTGTGTGGGGTTTTGTGGTGGTTTTTTTTTTTTGGGGGGAAAAAGGGAAAAAAAAAAAAAAAAAACCCCAAAAAAAAAAAAAACAAAAACAAAAAACACAAAAACCCCCCAAAAAACCCACCCCCGGGGAAACACCCCAACCAAAACATCAAAAAAAAAAATAAAAAAAAAAACAAAGAAAAAAAAATTTTTTAAAAAAAACTATTATAAAATAAATGTATAAAAATTATAAATATGTATATATTTTATTTTTTTTAATATTATATATTAATATACATATATATATATAAATTTTTTATATATAAAATATATAATGTTTTTAATTTTAATATTATTATCTTTAATTAACAAATATATATGTTTATATTTTATATATTATATATATTATATATATATATATGTATTTTTTTGTGTGTGTGTGTTTTGGCATGTGTGTGTGTGTGTGTGTGTTGTGTGTGTGGTGTTTGTGTGTGTGTGTGTATGTGTGTGGTGTGTGTGTGTTGTGTGTGTGTGTGTGTGTGGTGGTGTGTGTGTGTGGGTGTGCGTGTGCGTGTGCGTGTCCGGGGGGGCATGTGGTGTGTGTGTGTGTGGTATGTGTGTGTTTTTTATTTACGTGTTGGTGTATCCCACACACACACCACACACACACACACACATATTTTATATATTATTATATATATATATATATATATATATATATATTATATTATATTATATTAATATGTGTGTTTTGTGTGTGTGTGTGTGTGTGTGGTTGTGTGTGTGCATACACCAAAAGCACGTATAATTACACATACCCACACTCACACCACACACACACGCACATGCGCACGCACAGTACCGCACACGCACACGCACACACACACACACACCACACACACACAACACACACCCACACACAGCAACACACAAAACACACACATACATACATATATATGTTTGTGTGCGTGTATGTGTGTGTTGTGTGTATCCCGTGTGTGTTTATATTTTATATTTATTATATTATTTTATATATATAATAAAAATATTTTAAAAAATTTATAAATATATTATACCATATTTTTTTAATTATTATATAATTTTTTAATAATATATATAATAATATATTAATATAATATATTATATATATCCATATACCCTGGTACACAAAAAATACAATATACACAAAACGGTTTTTATAGTTTCTTATAAAAGAGGGTGAGATATTCGGGGAGTAATTGGGCGATTTTCCCGATTGCGGTAACTGGAAAGGTTTGACAATAACGGCGCTCAGGGCGTAGCCTCTTTTTGAAGTCGTTCTGCTCCCTGAGAAATTGTTACCTCGCAGTGCTCTTTTATATTCAAAAGGGCGAATGCGTATGATATATATTATTTTAATATATTTTATAATTTAATTTTATATATAATATATATATATATGTGTGTGTGTGTGTGTGTGTTGTGTTGTGGGGGTTTTGGGGTTTTGTGGTGTGTGTGTGTGTGTGTGTAGTGTTTTTGTGTGTGGTGTGTGTGTGTGTGTGTGGTGTGGTGTATGTGTTTGGGGGGGTGTGTGTGTGTGTGGGGGTGTGTGGTGTGTGGGGGTTGTGGTTGTGTTGTGTTTGTGTGTTGTGTGTATTTATCTAGTATCTTCTTCCATCCATACACAGTATGTATATGTATACATATATTGTGTGTGTACATACATAATATTTGTACATACAACACACACACACACACAAACACACACACACACACAAAAATATATATATTATATAATATATATAAAATATAATATATATTTTACCCATCTAGCTATTAATAAATTTTTGTTATTTCTAGCAAAAAAGCACAATATATTAATATGAAACACACACCCCCATATATAAAGATACATTAAAATACAAGTATAAAACATATTGTGTGTGGTTTGATGTTTATATATATAGATAGTATACACTCAACTACCTATGTATATTTATTATGTCTGTGTGTGAAACATGTTTTTGGGATGTATTGTGTTTATAAGTGTTATATTTTTAATGTACGTATATTTTTTATGTTAATTGATTGTTATTAATGTGTGTGTGTTTTGTGGCCACCACACACACACACACACACCCCCACACACCACACCCCACACACAACACACAAAAAATATTATATATATTATATATATATATATATATATATATATTTTTATAATATGTTGTGTGTGTGTTTATATATATATAAAGTACTATATGATGGTTATATAATGTATGCACACATGCATATACTGGGATAAAATATAATTTTTATTAATTATATTTATATTATAATTTATTATATATAAATATATATATAATATATTTTTTTTTTTTGTGTGTTTTTGTGTGTGTGTGTGGGGGGTTTGGGGGTGTGTGTGTGTGTGTGTGTGGGGGTGTGTGTGTGCGCGCACACACACACACACACACTATATATAACAATGCACATATATACAATTTTTTTAAAAAATTTAATTTAAAAAATTTTAAAAATAATAAAAAAATTTTATTTTATACCACCCCTTTTTTAAAAAAAAAAAAAAAAAAAAAAAAAAAAAAAAAAAAAAAAAAAAAAACAAAAAACATCCCAAAAAAAAAAAAACCCCCAAAAAACCGCTAAAAAATTTTTCCTTTCCCAAACAAAAAAATTTTTGGGGGCCAGGAGTGTACAATTTCATTTTCAATGCCAAAAAAAGAGGGAGAAAACCCCCCCCCTTTTTTAACTAAAAAATTGTTTGGGGAAAAAAAAGGAAAAAAAACCCCCTTGGGGGGGAGGGGCTTTGGGCGCCTTAAGAAACTACGCCAAAAAGAAAAGACAAATTCCCCCGGGATATCTAAAAGAAACACCAGTGAAATTGAAGCAGAAGATGCCTAAAATCAAAGGGTATCAATAACCCATTTGAAGAAGAATTTACAAAAAAAAAAAAATAAAATATTCAAAGATTATTCCCGAAAAGATAAGGAAAAAAATTTTAAATGAAACTTTGCCAGAGAATTAAAAAATGTTCTATAAATAAAAAACTAAAGAACTCTCCCAAGGAGCGAAACACACACAAAAATTTAAAACCTACAATGGACACTATCAAAACTAAAGATGGACTTGTTTTTTGTGATGGAAAAGAAATCAAAGATAATAGAATCAATATTTTTTCCAACTTATAAAAAGAATAAAAGATCTAAAAACAACTTTAAAATTAACTAAAGACAGAAAAAGAGACACCCGCCACTGCTAGACAATTTTATAAAAGCCTAAAAAAGTTAAAGAAAAACAAGAGCCCGGATGGGAAAAAAAAAAAAAAAAAAAAAAATGCGGCGGGAAAGGTTTTAATACTTCTTCTACAAGTTTGTGAAAAAATTTTTAAAGATGATGGCCAAGATTGGGAAAATCAGTCTCCAATGCAACAAAAACAGGACATTCTTAAAAGTCACAGCAAAAATTTTTTTGAAAATTTTCTGAAAGAATGAAGTTAATTTAAAAGGAAAAAAAGCAGCCGGAAAAATTTTCCCCTTGGGGAAAGGAAAAAACGAAAATCGAAAATTGATATAGGAAAAACAGAGAACTCAGAAAGCCCTATCCTGTGTTTCATCGATTACTTGAAAGTTTTTTGATACTGTTGATCACGAACCCCTCGGAATAACATAACGATTGAATTTTCCAAAAACCACATCACCAATAAAAAAAGCATTTAGACCAACAAAAAGAAAATGTAAAAAACCACTTATGGGTTAACAAAAAAAAAGGGTTTTTGGGTAAAAAGGAGTACGAAAGGGTTTTGCTTCTGTCTCCGCCCTTTTAATATTAATTCTGAAAAATTATGAAGGTGCTCTGGAGAATTGTAGAACTTAGATGTTGGGGGATACAAAATTAAATCAAAAGTACCCGATGATATATTTTTTGATTCCCCAGCATACACTGAACTAAACAGCTACTAGTAAATTTATAGAACCCAAAGCAAAAAAGGCGGGCTTTTTTTAATGCCAAGAAAACAAAAGATTGAAGTTTCAAAGAAAAAACCGGCAAGAACAATGATGAACAGTTACAATTCAAGGGAAGGGTTTGTGGAAAACGTAAAAGATTCTTTTATTTTGGGAGCTTTTTTTAAAACTAATACTATGATGATTCCCCGGGGAGATAAAAAAAAAGAATTACCATTGCCAAAAACGCCACGTTGCTCTCAATAACACGGGAAAAAGACCGAAGCATTACCTTACGACAAAGGGCTGAGGTTATTTGAACTCATTAGTTTTTTAAAAAAAAAATTTTTTTAAAAAAAAAAAAATTGTTTTGGGGGGTGAAGAAGATGAAAAAGGGGAAAAAAAAGTTTTTAAATGTGGAAAAAAGATACCTTTAAAAGGGCAAAAAAAAAAAAATGTAAGTGTGGGGAAAAATAAAATTTTAAAACCCGCTGTTGGACATTTTGAACAAAAGGAAATTAATTTTTTGGGTCTGTATGAAAAGTAAAAGTATTGAGAAAACTTCAGACGGGATGGGATGGGAAACAAGGAAGAGGCAACCGAAGACAAGATGAAACGACAACACAAAAAATTTTTGCGGGTTGTCGATGGTACAAGTGGATGAAAACCCAAAAGATCGATTTGAGTGGCGAGGATGGTAGGAGGTCCACGGCGCTCAAACTGGCATCCCGTTTTTATATACATATATTCCACACACACCACACACACAACACACACATTTTTGTATATATACCCATTTATTTATTAATTTTAATACAGAAAATGTGTGTATATTTATATGAAATAAAATATTATATATATAATATATATATATATATATATATATATATTTTGGTGGTTTGTGTGTGTGTGTGTGGTGTGGGGTTTTGGGTGTGTGTGTGTGGTGTTTCATGTAACAGGAAATATGGAAAATTTTTCTGAATTACCAATCCCTTTTTATTACTTTGTTTTTTATTCATTTTTTTTTTCCTCTATCAACAATACAGGAAATTTAACAAATTAATTTATTTGCGCGTGCGCACACGTAGGTGTATGTGTTTATGTATCTATGTTTTCGACTGGTAATAAGTGCAGTGGATGAAGGCTACATTTAAACAATATTTCCCCCAATGTAGGTCAGTTTACTATATCTGAGAATTAGATGTATCTAGCATCAAAACAGCTTTCTTGCTGGTCGTCTTTGCTGATCAGGAGGATTTTGTAACAATGGTACCTCTCAGTTTTAGTTTGCATATATTTCCGTATTCAAAATTTTCCTTGTTTTTCTTGTTATTTTTAATACCTCTCGTCATTTTTCCGTCGTAAAATGAGATAACTATAAGTATTTTTACAAAACGTATGATGACCAAAAAAAAAAAAAAAAATGTGAATAAAAAAAATTCAAGGAATAGTTCCTGTTCAACTTGAACTTTTTTGCAGGGTGCCTTCGCCCGGGCCCCAAACAGTTCACGGTGAGGGGTTTTCGCCGCGCAATGCACCAATCAGCTGATTTCGTTAAAACTGCCATTGCCACTGGATTTGTCCGTAGCGAGATGAATTATTTTGCTGCTGAGACTATAATAAGGACTCGAAGCGATGTACACGACTTCTATATCACACACTTAAAGGGATAACAAAGACAGAAAGGTAAAGAATAGTGTTGCAGTTCGACAGTTTTACTTGCCATAAAATAATTCTTTACTCGGGAGTAGATAAAACCGAAACGATCCCAGGGAAGTATTCGGAAATGTTGGTACTTTTTGTTTTTCAAGGCTGGAAACAGATGAAGCTTCAAAAATGTTTTGAATTTTGGGTTTGGGGATTGATATGCGGGGGCCTTGAGCATGCCATTTTTTGGCAATGGGACTTCATAGACCATTTTTAGTGTCATAATTACTCTTTATAAGCACCTGGACCCACCAGAGACAAGGCCATTGTGGGCCCCTAGATGCCGACAGAGGAAGATGTTTCAAGTAAATGTTCCTTAAACTATAAGCAATGTCCATGAAAGGGAAAATAGAAACTTGGTTTATAGCATGAATATCATGAGCTAAAAAACTATTTGATACTCGGTGGCAACACCTTTTACATCAAATTTGTTTTGAGAAGGGGGGCGTGACGGTAGTTATTGCCAAAGCTCCTTACCGTGATCTTTTCTTTTTTGGTTTTTTTTTTTTTTTAACAATCCCATAACTTTTTACAAGGGATGGAACTCTTTTGCTCTACGGGCAAAAGCACACAGGACCGTCAGAAATCCTGGGCAGTTGAAGGGAGCACAGAGCTGTGTGGGGGAGTGACAGATTTTGGGGCGGCAGATGTATGGGTTTATGCGTACATACAAACCTGGACAAATGTTTCTACCATCGGTAAGGGCCAGGGTTTTTCCCCGAGCTGTGCCCCCTACCCAAACGCAGACCCAAAATCTAATTCAGAATGCTTGGGCAGCCATGGACTTAGACTTCCCCCAAGACATACCCGAAATCATCGTTCTTTACCCAAGCATTACGCATGAGATGACGTGCACTGCAGACAAACCCCGGGTAATGGGGTGGCGATAACACAAAGATTAACAGTATTTATACATTTCAAAACCCTAAATTTACAAAGTGACCAATTTTAAAGGAAAAAAAATTTAGAAAAAGACTTTTGGGGGCATTCAAAGCAAAAAGGGGGATCAGGTCGATGTTATTTGTTTTTTGCCCTCAACGCCAGGCACTTTGCCCACGTGAATGGGGGGAGTAAATTCTTTCGTTCTGCCCAAAGGCTTGCCATACAAATCATTATTACAATGGATACCCAAAAAGGAGTGCTGAGTGTCTGGTCAAGAAAAGTAAGGAGTTTTTTTTGTCTCCCCGTGAGAACCCTCAAAAAAAAAAAAAGAAAAAGACCATAATGTCCAAAAATGTATAATATGCATGGAAGGTAGTTTTGGTTATTATATTGTATCATAAAAATTCGATTGAAAATTAAAGAAAGAGCACTAAACTAGAAAGCCACTTCAAACCATTTTTTTAACTCTATAATCCGACAATAAAAATTTCATAAAACATATACTGTTATAGGTAATTCAGGAAAATAGTATGATTATGGTCTGACAAAAAAAGAAAATGGGGGAAGCAATCTTAACGCAATTGAACAAAGATTATTTGTCCCCAGGAAAATAAATAATTTTGATGAGCTCCGTGTTTTCAGCGTTTCAGATTTGGTGTTTATAATTGTTGATCGAATGAATGTTGGTCTAGATATTCTTTTCAATTTTAATAGTGCACTATTCCTAGTTGTAATATATATATATTGCTAATTTCTACAAAGTAATTGAATCTAATAACATAAATGATCACTGTTTAGATCAAGTAATAAGCTTTCTAGTAACCATGCTACAGTTAGAAGGGGATAGCTGGGGATCCCCGAATAGGCTTCCTGAGTGTCTAATCAGGGAGGGGGGGGTTACGCTATTAAAATGTCCCACGTCGAGAACCATCGTCCTATAAAAGTCCAGTCCAACAGGCACTGGGCCTAAGTCGAAGCCACAAAGAAATCGACTTGTGAAATTTGTATATAAATAAATCCACCCTCTCATTCTCTCTTAAATCTTAAAAAAGGAACAATAAAGGGGATAAATTAGAGAAGTATATTCTAATATTTAACTTCGCTGAATAATTAGTGGGTTACATTAATATCTAAATACATACAAAACATAATTTCACAACACATTAATAACGTAAAAATATCTGAAGCCATATTCTAATGCTACCGTCAATGTGCAACTTATGATTATACATCAGAGATGTTTTTATCAAACACCAAGTATGTGGTTAACACGTACGTGAGAATGTAACACGCACACACAGAGAGAGAAGGAAATAGAATTATTAGTAATAGTCCAGTATCCTGAATTTATTTACTGTTATATAGTTATAGTTTTTCCTGTTATAAATATTTGTCATTATTTGAGATTAAAGAGAACGTATTTTGGGGGGGGTTATTGATTTTCTTATTTTTTGCAAAATTTAGTTTCCCGCTGGTATGTATATATGTTAATATTCTATAGTCGTGATCAAATTATATGGGGGCTAAAGTTAATATATATAATATATATATTTTATATTTATATTATATATATAATATATTTTATATATTTGGGGTGTGTGTGTGTGTGTGTGTGTGTGTGTGTGTGTGTGTGTGTGTGTGTGTGTGTGTGTGTGTGTGTGTTGCTACAATTTTCCATAAGTTTTATTTGCTAGTGCAGCCTTATCCAACTTGATAAAAATTCATGCTTATATGTAGGTCTAATTGACACGAGAACAGTTATAATGAATGAATGAAAAGTTGGTTGAGAAATGGAAATATAAGTTAGATTCTAAGTCAACTTGATAATGCTTATGTTGTTTTGGAATGTTTTCTTCCAACCACAAAGCTGTTTATTGACCAGCATGCGTTCTTAATACTGTACAATCTGTATTTTCATTGGTCACAGGGGTTGTGTGACGGTTAGTAGATAGTAGGCAATAAATGTGGGGAAATGGTTAACAATTTAAAGGATGGAAAAATTTTCAAAAGAAGTCAGGTCATTAAAACCCCAGTTCCCAATAGTAATACCCCTATGGGGACGAAAACTTATTTTTTCTTTTATTGTTTATCTATTTATTTATTTATTAAAATTATTTTTATTTTGGCAATACTGCTATACCAGTATTCCTATGAATGGAAGTTTTTGTTTTTAACGAAGCCCGTATTTGGGTCGTGAATTTCGCAAACATTTTCCTGACAAGATATCAGCCATTAAAATTATATTATTATATATATATAAAAATATTATTATATTATATATATATATATATATATATATGTATATAAAGTTTGGAGACATTACAACGTTTTGCAGAGTTTTCGATAAAATTATAGATGTAAAACACATTATTTAGAGAAAATATGAATCGCTTTTTATTTCATTTGTAAATGTAAATTGTGTTTGCAATTTATTAAGGTTGCTTATGCTGACGACTTGTAAAACGAACTTCAGGACACGTGGTTATCCCCTTAAAATAATTTGCACAGGAGAACATTAGGTTCTATAACAAAATGAGTAATGGAAACCCTTGCAGTCTGGAAAGGGAAAGGAACCTCGAATGAACTGAAAATCAGTAATAGAACTGCAGTTAAACGAGGGGTTAATGTATATATGAAATAAATATATATATACATATAATGGTAATGGGGCTCGTCAGCCCAGAAGGCAAATCATCTAGGAGGAGGAAAACTTTGATCTCAAACCCCCACTGCCCTTTTGGTTATTCACTAAAGAAAAAGGGTTCGGAGTACACCCCGAGGAAAAAACTGGAGAGGGGCCCTAAGGCTTTTGCATCTGAATTCGTAATGTTCCCGGGACTTCTGCGACCCCTGTTGGTGCAAACTGTACCGGGGATTCGGCTGTTCCTTTGGACCCTCATCATTTAAAAGCCTGTCCTCCATCCTCCTGCCCTGGCTCCACCCCCGGAGAGGGCACTCCCGCTTCGCCTATCACGTGGAAAAAAAAACACGGGAACAGCGATACCAGTTTTAAAATACAAAAGCCACTGGATAGAGCTGGTGCCAGGGGGTGTTTTGAATGTGGGAGGATCCTAAATTTCCCTGGGCAGTTTTCCGCCCGCCCCAAAATGGGCAGCCCCGCCAATAGGTGTTCCCCAACGCTGCCTTCCTCATTGGTGTTTGGGGATTAGGACCAATCCGCACCCGGGGAAGAAAACAAAAAACATGGAAAAAAAGGTACCCAGTCCTAAAATGGGGAAGCTGGAAGTCCCCAAAATTGAACTTGGCTTCCGAAGCTCTTTAAGGGATCATGATGCAAGAAAGACACTATCATCAACAACGAGCTGCCTTTTAAAATAGACATGGTACA
>NC_051391.1:25046575-25049075 GCF_015228065.2 Penaeus monodon | reverse complement strand
ATATCTTCTACTTTTGTCTGTTCCCTGATCTACGTCGCCCTCATTCGATCTCTTAGGCTAATTCCCAGCATCAACCTTTCCATCCCTCTGTGGACACTTATTAGTTTCCTCTCAAGTAATTTGATTGTAGTCCATGTTTCTGATCCACAGGTCATTACTGGGAGGAGGCATCGGTTAAAGAAAAGACTTTTCTTTTTAAACATAATGGCAAGGAGCCTCTTGGTATGCTACTGTGCCTGCTGAAGGCGCTCCAGCCTAGACAGATGCGTCATTTAATTTCCACTTCGCTAGATGTGTTTGTCTGTACGAGTTGCCCTAGGTATATATACTTGTCCACTACCTCTAGTACTTCGCCTTGTATCTGTTCGATTTGAACTCTACCGTTGAACATGATATTTGTCTTTTTGTCCGATTTTCAGACTTTCTCTATTCAAATCGTTTATTAGTTGCTGCATTTCATTTGCAGATCCACCGAAGAGAACAATATCATCTGGAAATCTTAGATTGATTAGGATTCATCTCCTATTTTGATACCCTTTCCGTTCCATTCTAACTTCCTAAATATTTTCTCAAGGCAAGCTGTAAACAGTTTTGGTGAGATGGTATCACCTTGTCTAACATCCTTTTCAAGTGGTATTTTATCGGTTTCCGTGTGGAGCTTGATGGTTGCTGTCCCATCTTCGTATATATCTTTTAATATTTTACAGATACATCTGCTACTCCCTGTCTTCTAATAGCTTCTAGTACTGCTGGTATTTGTACACAGTCAATTGCCTTTTCGTCATCGATGAATGCCATACACAGGGGTTTCCTACATTCGTCTCTCTCTCTCTCTCTCTCTCTCTCTCTCTCTCTCTCTCTCTCTCTCTCTTATTTGGGTGAGCGTGCAGATGTGGTCTGTTGTTGAGAATCCACTGCGGAAGCCTGCCTGTTCTCTAGGCTGGTTAGAATCCAGACTGTCAGAGATGCGAGGTGTAATGACTTTTGTGAACAGTTTGTAACTGGAAGGAGGCTTATAGGTCGGTAGTTTTTTTTAGATCTTTTATATCCCCTTTTTGTGTATAAAAATAATTGTTGCATTTTGCCAGGCTTTCGAAGTTTTTACGTTGAGAAGGCATTTGCTAAAAGATTGCCTAGTTTCACTGTTGCAATTTTTCCTGCGTCTATTATAAGGTCTAAACTAATTCCGTCTTCACCTAGTGTTATCCCTCTCTTCATGCCTTTAAGCACTCTTTTTTATTTCTTCTGTTTTGATGTTAGGTACGTCTCTAGTTGCCGTGTTCGCTTCTATCCGTGGCTGTTCATTTGAGTTGTATAGATACTTGTAAAGGTCTTCCACTACTCTTACGATTTCATTTTTATCATATGACACTCCGTCTGGTTTCTTTGTTGCATATATTTGATTTCTCCCTATTCCGAGTCTCCTTTTACCTGTTCTCATGCTGGTACCTGAGACCACTGTTTCATTTATTATTTGAGTACTGAATTTCCGTACATCTCTCTTCTTCTTATATATAGTCTTTGTTAGTTTAGCTAATTTTATTTTGTCCCTGTTTGACGATACTTTTATGACCCTACGTTTTTGCAAAAGTTGTTTCGTTTCTACCAAGAGCTTACTGGAGCTTTGCTTGATGTTCTTACCGCCTACTTCAAGTGCAGCTTCCTTTATTATGTCATAGACCTGTTTGTTGATTTGGTCATATCGAGATCTTCGCTTCGCTTCGCTAAGAAGTGAATACCTGTTTTTGATGTTAAGGTTAAATTCGGTCATTCTGATCTTCAAGTTAGCTAAATTTGGCGGCGATTTTTGTAGAGTTCGTTCCTCTACCTTCTGAGGTGTAATTTAATTTGGCCTCTGACCATTCTATGGTCGCTGCCAACATTTACTTTATTAATAATTTCCACATTTTTACTATATCGCATCTATTTGAAATTATGAAGTCAATTTCGTTTTTGATTTCAGATGGTGACTTCCATGTCCACTTCCATTATTTTTTTCGAAAAATGTATTCATGATATTGAGTAATCGAGCCTCCGCAAAATCAACTAGCATTTGTCCCTTCTCATTCTTAGTGCCTATTCCATGATTCTCCACTACAATTTCTCCTTCTGTCTTTTTTACCTATTTTGGCATTAATATCTCCCATAATTATTGTGAAACGTTTTTTTTTTTTTTTTTACTCTCTCGCTGGCTAAATGAACATCTTCATAGAAGCTCTCTATTTCCTGATCACTGTGGCTGCAGGTTGGAGCATGGCCTTGAACAATCTTTAAGTTGTCCCTATCGTTTAGTTTTATTGTTACTAAAACCACTCTTTCGCTTACACTATAGAATTTCACGATATTCTTTTCTAAACATTTGTGAACTAAAAAACCTACCCCTAATTCCTGCTTGTTACCCTGCGGTGCGTGTCCATCATTTAGTATCTTCTGTTCTTCGTCTAGTCTTCCAACTTCACAGAGTCCTACATCCCGTTTAATGAAAGAGTTCCTCAAGTAA
>NC_051391.1:25034075-25036575 GCF_015228065.2 Penaeus monodon | reverse complement strand
TGTGTGTGTGTGTGTGTGTGTGTTTCATGTAACATGGTAATATGGTAAAATTTTTGCTAGAATTACCAATACCTTTTATTACTCTTGTCTGTTATTCATTTCTTTTTTTCCTCTATGCAACAATACAGAGAAATTTAACAAATTAATTTACTTGCGCGTGCGCACACGTAGGTGTATGTGTGTATGTATCTATGCTATTTCGACTGGTAATAAGTGCAGTGGAATGAAGGCTACACTTAAACAATCATTTCCTCCATATGTAGGTAACAGTTTACTATATACTGAGAATTATGATGTATCTAGCCATCAAAGACAGCAATTCTTGCTGGATCGTCTTTGCTGACTCAGTGAGGATTTTGTAACAATGGATACCTCTCATGTTGTAGATTGCACTATATTTCCGTATTCAAAATCTTTCCTTGTTTTTCTTGTTATTTTTAATACCTCTCGTCATTTTCTCCGTCAGTAAAATGAGATAATCTATAAGTATTTTTTCACGAAACTGTATGATGACCTGAAATTAAAATAATGTAGAATAAAATAATCAAGGAATAGTTCCTGTGTCAACTTGAACTTTTTTGCAGGGTGCGCTTCGCCCTGGCCCAAACAGTTCACGGTGAGCGGTTTCGCCGCGCAATGCACCAATCAGCTGATTATCGTTAACAAACTGCCATTGCCACTGAGACTTGTCGTGAGCGAGATGAATTACTTTGCTGACTGAGACTATAATAAGGACTCGAAGCCGATGTACACGACTTCTATATCACACACATTAAGGACTAACAAAGACAGAAAGGTAAAAGGAAATATGTGTTGCAGTTCAGACAGATATACAGTTGCCATAAAATAATATCTTTACTCGGGAGTAGATGAAACCGAAACGATCCCAGGGAAGTGATTCGGAAATGTTGGTACATGTTGTCTTCAAGGCTCGGAACAGATGAAGCTTCATAATGTGTTTGAATATTGGTTCGGAATTGATATGGCAAGGGCCTTGTAGCATGCCATTATTGGCAATGGAGACTTCATAGACCATTCTTAGTGTCATAATTACTCTTTATCAAGCACCTGGATCCACCAGAGACAAGGCCATATGTGGGCACCCTAGATGCACGACAGAGGAAGATGATCAAGTAAATGTCCTTCAAAACTATAAGTCAATGTGCTACATGAAAGGCAAATAGAAAGCTTGGATTTATATGCATGAATATCATGAGCTAATGAAAACTATTTGATACTCGGTGGCAACACCTCTTACATCCAAATTGTTTTGAGAAGGGGGCGTGACTGGTAGTTAGTTGCCACGTCTCCTTACCGTGAGTCATTTTCTTCTTGGTTTTTTTTTTTTTTTAACAATCCATAACTACTACAAGGGATGCGAACTCCTTTTGCTCTACTGGCAACAGCACACAGACCGTCAGAAATCGCTGGGCAGTTGAATGGATGCACAGTAGCTGTGTCGGGGAGTGACAGATGTTGGGCCGGCAGATGTATGGGTTATGCGTACATACAAATCCTGGACGAAATGTTTCTACCATCGGTAAGGGCCACGGTGTTTCCCGAGCTGTGCCACACCTACCCAAATCGCCAGATCTCAATCTAATTCAGAATGCTTGGGCAGCCATGGACTTAGACTTCCCCCAAGATCATACCCGAAATCATCGTGTCATTACCCAAGCAATTACAGCATGAGAGTGATCGTGCACTGCAGACAAACGCCAGGTAATGGCGGTGGCGATAACACAAAGTATTAACAGTATTATACATTTCAAAACCCTAAATTTACTAAGTGTAACCAAGTAAAGTGAACAAAAATTTAGAAAAAAGACTTTTAGGGGCATTCTAAGCAATAACCGGATCAGGTCGACTGTTCACTTGATTTTGTCCCTCAACGCCCAGTGCACTTTGCCCACGTGAATGCAGGGAGTGAATTCGTTCGTTCTGTCTCCAAGGCTTGCCATACAAATCATGTATTACAATGGATACCCAAACAGGAGTGCTGAGTGTCTGGTCAAGAAAGTACAGGAGTTTGTTTGTCTCCCCGTAGAGAACCCTCATCCCAGAAAAGACCATATATGTCCACATGTATGAATTATGCATGGAAGGTAGTTGTGGTTACTATATATTAGTATCATCAAAATTCGATTGAAAATTCAAGAAAGAGACACTAAACTAAGAAAAGCCACTTCAACCATTTTATTAACTCTCATAATCCGACAATAAACTTTCATATAACATATACTGTTATAGTGTAATTCAGGAAGTAGTAGTGATTATGGTCTGACAAAAACTGAAAGTGGGAGGAAGCAAATACTATAACTGCAATTGAACAAAGTATTATTTGTCCACCAGGAAGTAAATAATTTCTGAAGTGAGCTCCGTGTTTTCAGCGTTTCAGAGTAGGTGTTTATAATTGTTGATCGAATGAATGTTGGTCTAGATATTCTTTTCAATTTTAATAGTGCACTATTCCTAGTTGTAATATATATATATTTTTTTC
>NC_051391.1:25024687-25029304 GCF_015228065.2 Penaeus monodon | reverse complement strand
ATATATATATTTATATATATATATATATAAAGAGAGAGATAGATAGATAGAGAGAGAGAGAGAGAGAGAGAGAGAGAGAGAGAGAGAGAGAGAGACCGGATATACAAATACATATAAAGTGTTTTTGTATATATAAATGTGCGCGTGCGTGTCTCTGTATGCATACACACACGAATGAATGTTATCTTTTTTAATTATGAAAATAATAATAATGTATATATGCAAAACACTAGAAGATAATTACGGTCCCATCGCATATTTAGAATATTTTATTTTACTCTTTGATTGTTCTATCCAGAAAAAATATCAGGAAGTTCCTTTGACAGAAGTACCGGATCAGATCATGTGACTCTATCGAATGATTGACAGGCCGAGATATGTCTGTTGGGTTGGGGATTCACACCTTGTCATCACAGTCGTTAGGCCCAAGATTATGCTTACTCGCTACCGGCTCCCCCCTGCCCGACATACGAGTAATTCCAATGTTTGTGTCCTCATAAGAACGAGTAATGAAAATGTATCTAAAATATTTTTATTCTAGCGTGTTCTCCAACCCATCCTTAGTAAATCGGGCTACTCAAATTAACGTAAATTCTGCTATTAAAAAACATAGAAAAATGTTCGCCTCTGGAGGGGTGACAGGGAAAGGGTTAAAATGGACAGCATCTGCTGGAGTTCTGCTCCTACAATGGCCACTGTGGGACCAACTCCGACTTCCAGGCCAAGCCACAACACAAGGTGTCATGGCGTCATCCCCACTCAAAGCATTGGCACCAGCTGGACATGATCCTAATCCGACATACCAATATCAAGTTTGTGCATATCACCCGCACATACCACAGTACAGACTGCTACACTGACCACTCTCTCATCTGCTGCAAGATGACAGGTGGGTGGAGCATTACTCAGAGCTCTACTCCAGAGAGAACACAGTCGCTGCTTCAGCCCTTGATGCCATTGAGCCTCTACCCATCATGGAGGAATTAGATGTTGAATCAACCTTTGCTGAACTCCGCAAAACAATTGACAGCTCAGCTAGTGGCAAAACACCTGGTACCGATGGCATTCCACCAGATCTCATCAAGCGCTGTAAAGTCACCTTACTACAGCTTCTTCACGACGTCCTATGCCAATGTTGGAAGACATGAGAGATGCCAAGATTGTCACCCTCTACAAGAATAAGGGTGACAGGAGTGACTGTAATAACTACAGAGGTATCTCTCTCCTGAGCATCGTGGGAAAATGCTATGTCTGTTTCGTGCTTGTGTGCCTCCAGACACATGCTGGGCGTGTCTACCCCGAGTCACAGTACGGCTTCCGAGCTGAATGTTCTACAGTGGACATGATATTCTCCCTACGTTAACTTCAGGAGAAATGCAGAGAACAACACAAGCCCCTCTTCATAGCCTTCATAGACCGGACCAAGGCCTTCAACCTAGTCAGCAGGGAAGGGCTATTCAACATCCTCCCAAAGAAAAAAAAAACACAGTCTCATCAGATCCTTTCATGACGACATGAAGTCAAAAATCCGAGGGCAGCATGTCCAACCTATTTCACATCAGGAGTGTAGTCAAGCAAGGATGTGTCCTTGCTCCCACCCTCTTTGGGCATCTTCTTTACCCTGCTCATAAAGCATGCTTTTGGAACTGCAACAGAAGGGATGTAACCTGGCTCGGCTGAAAGCAAAAACAAAAGTGATGGAGAAAACAATTAGGGACGTGTTTTTTGCTGCTGCTGCTGCTGTCACTTCGCACTCTGAGGAAGAACTCCAATGCCTCATGGACAGGTTTTCCCAGGCCTGCAAAGACTTCGAACTGGCAATCAGCCTGAAAAACACCAACGTGCTGAGTCAGGATGTGGATACTGTACCAGCCATCTGTATTGATGGCTACCAACTCGAAGTCGTATACCGGTTCACATACCTGGGATCCATCACAGTGACAACCTGTCTCTTGATGCCGAAATCAACAACCGCTTCGGCAAAGCTGGACGCTGACAATTCCAACCAAGATGGCAGTGTACAACACCTGCATCGTCAACACTCTCCTTTATGGCAGCGAACATGGACAACATACTCCAAACAGGAGCGAAAGCTGATCAGCTTCAATATGCTCCATCGCATCCTCGGCATCCACTGGAGTGATAAAGTTAAAGCTAGGGGTGAGATAAGGAATGAGAGGGGGAAGGTGTTGTATCGGCAGGGGTATGAGGAGGTGGAAGATCTGGGAAGAGGTATAATTGTGACATAAGGGAATCACGTGTGCATCCAGGAGGGAGTGGAAGGGATAGAGGGGATGGAGAGAGAGTTAATGTAGGTGGAGCTAGAACAAAGAGGGATGGGCTGTGTTGGGAGTGAGTAGGAGGAAGGGGTGTAGGGGGAATATGAGAAGGAGGAGGATGGATATCGGCAGTCACTTTGAGTGTGACGGGAGTTGTGGAATTTGAGGGTGGATGAAGGGTTTCGGTGTCAGTTTGGGACTCGAGTAGATAATTTTGAATATCTTCAAGAGTTTCTGTAAAGGAGTTGGTTTGGGAGTTTTGTGCAACAAAGATTTTCTTCTGATGGGAAGAAGAGGAGACTGGTGTCTGAGGAGTAGAGGCAAAGGTAGGTGGAGGTGAGTGTGTGATATGAGAAGGGGTGGAATGTTTAGTCTTTCTACTGCGGGTAGTGCGGGGAGGGAGTGGGGAAGGTGTTGGGGCTGCAGTAGAGATTGGAGTGTCTGGATTTAGAATGGCAAAAGAATTTGACTTGGGAAGGTAGGAGGTAGAAGTGGGGAAGTAAGATGTAGAAGGGATAGGTATAGGGGAGGTTGTAGGAACGTCTTGGGAGGGAGGGAGAGGGGCCGAGCGAACGACATTACTGGAGTAGGGAGTAAGAGAAAAACTTCGTCGACGTGCTTCCTGTCTGGCGTAACGTTTGAATCTGAGATTTTCCACCTCAGACTCAAATTTGTAGGCCCTTATGAAATACATTATGGGGGCAACCACAGTGACAGAAGTTAGAATGACCCAAAAATTCGTCTATGAACCCCTCTATGTATACCTCACTGACTTGTTTTTTGTGCATATGTTACTACTTTCGTATACCTCAACTTTAATTAGTCTTTAGCTATGTAAGATAATAGTATTTAAATATTTTTTTTCTCAGAAAAAATGACACTTTATTTTCTCAGAAAGACAATACTTTATTATCATTTTTGTATAAAGTGCTATATATGTTTATCTTATTACATCAAGATTAAGAAACATCGTAAAGTATTATAGTTTACCATGCAAAGTATCAGTTTTCTTTGTTTCCCCCACAATACATTCTCTTTAATTAAAGGGTAGGCTGTTATATTTCACTGTTATCAGTATCAGTTTTCTTTGTTTCCCCCACAATACATTCTCTTTAATTAAAGGATAGGGTATTATATTTCACTGTTATACTTGTTATATTAAGATTGCATGATTGATATTTTAATGAAGAAACCAATATGTATCGTCTTTGTTACTGGAGAGATTCATTTAAGTTCTAGAATCATGCTACTTGGAGAATTGCATGCACACGCAATTCCTAAGACAAAGCCCGCAGAACACAGCCGTCGTGCTGGTAAAGAGATTATGCGAGATGCTAACACTACGGCTACAGGAGCGCCTGCTGGCAATCCCACCGCCACGATAAGCACCGAGTGTCAGACAAACAAATGAGACAGCCATAAAAAGCTGACACAGGCCGGGCCATAAGTGAAAGGCCCGGGCGAAGCCAGAACTTCGGAAATCTCAAGCAAGCAAGCATGTATGGATTAAGAATAACTGTATGCTTGTAAGAGAGGAGAGAGAGAGAGAGAGGGAGAGAGAGAGAGGAGAGAGGAGAGAGAGAGGAGAGAGAGGAGAGGAGAGAGGGAGGGGAGAGGGAGAGAGAGAGAGAAGAGAGGAGAGAGAGGAGAGAGAGAGAGAGGAGGAGAGAGAGAGAGAGAGAGGGGAGAGAGAGAGAGAGGGCAGAGAGAGAAAAGAGAGAGAGAGAAAAGAAGAGAAGAGAAAAGAATAAGAAGAGTGAGACAAAGAGAGAGAAGAAAGGAAGGCGGGAAAGGAAGGGGGAAGAGAGCGGAAAAAGAAGAAGAGAGGAAAAAAAGGAGGTGAAGGGGAGAGAGAGAGAGAGGGGAGAGGAGACGGGGGAGAGAGAGAAAGAAGGAAAAGAGAGAGAGAGAAAGGGGAAGAGAGAGAGAGAGAGGAGGGAGAGGGGAGAGGGGAGGGGAGAGAGAGAGAAAAGAGAGAGAGGAGAGAGAGGAGAGAGGAGAGAGAGAGAGAGAGAGAGAGAGAGAGAGGGGAGAGAGGAGAGAGAGAAAAGAAGAGAGAGGAGAGAGAGAGAGAGAGAAGGGGAAGAGAGGAGAGGAGAGGAGAGAGAAAAATAAGAGGGGGAGAAGAGAGAGAGGGGAAGGGAAGAAAAAAGGGGGGGGGAGAAGAGGAAGAAAAGAGAGAAAAAAAAAAGGGGGGGGGGGGAGGGCGGGGGGGGGGAAAAGAGAGAGGGGGGGGGGGGGGGGGAGAAAGGGTGAAGAGGAGGAAAGGGGAGGAGAGAAGGGGAGAGAAAAAAAAAAAAAAAAAAAGGGGGGGGGGGGGGGGGGGGAAGAGAAGAGA
>NC_051391.1:25009993-25019993 GCF_015228065.2 Penaeus monodon | reverse complement strand
ACTTCATTGTAACGTTTTTTCATCTTACATTGTGTTTTGCCTAAATAAGCATGAGCAAGAGAAAGTGTGAACTTTAACCTGTTTTTAACACATTCTACGTATGTGGCAGCTGGAACATTTTATTCCTCACACAAATAACAGAAACGGACCCAAATATCGAGAGCTGAGTGGCTGGCTGGGAATGGGGAGGTCTGCCAGTACCAAATCTCCCTCCTTAAATTCCCTCTCTTTAACTTTATTTACTTCATTGTAACGCTTTTTCATCTTACATTGTGATTTGCCTAAATATGGATGAGCAAAGGAAAGTGTGAACTTTAACCTGTTTTTAAAACATTCTATGTATGTGGCACACAAATTCCTTACACAAATAACACTCTTAAGACCTTTAAAGGACGCCTAACTTCATGACCGCAAATGAGCTGAAAAGGAGAATATCCAAGGCTTTCCTGCACACTATCCCTCACCGAAAATAAAATTAGATCAATAGCATCATCCCATTCAGAACCAGTGTCCAAACAGCAAGCCTTAATCCTAGTTTTGAGGGTAAGGTGGAATGTCTCCATTACTCCCTGACTCTGTGATTTCATCACTTTCTCAAATAAGCCAGACGTAAAATTAGATCCTGGTCTGACTGCACCATGGATGGCAGTCCTAACTGAGTTAAAAACAAAAGCCATCACAACGTTCTTTGTGGTTATGCGTTTAAGAGGTGTGGCCTTGGGGTACCGTGTGACTGAATCTTTAAAAGTCAACAGATATGGATTTCCCTATTTCGTCTTAGGCAAGGGGCCAACATAGCGATCTTACTAAAAAGTTCGTTAATTGCTTGAATTGGAATGAGTGGATACGCCAGCACCTGATTTACCTTTAACCTGACAGATATGACATATACGACAATATTTATTTACGTCAAGTCTCATCTTTGGCCAGTAGAAATGCTCAAACATTTCCCTGTACATCTTAGTAACTCCCAAATGCCCTGCATGAGGATGACAAGCATGTGATCACGAAGAGAGTAAGGCAAAACAATTTGAATTATGTGCCAAGTGTCAGTACTAGAAGTATGCAAGGGTCTAAACTGATGCATTAATACACCCGACTTTAGCTAAAAACAATTTGGGTACTCTTCCAACTCTGATTCATCAACGACATCATCAAAAAGTCCTTTTAACTGTACATCTACCCTTTGTTTTTCAATCAATTTACTCTTAGGTATGGGTGATTCACTAGAACTTAAAATATCTTCAGTCTCCTTAGACTCTCGCCCTACGGAACCTTCAAAGAAATCTCTTAATGAAAATTCTTTGTAAATTTTAGTTTCAAAATCTGGTAGATTCACATGCAATTCTGTGCCAGAGATGCCATTACTAATTGCACGACCTTTACTCTTACTGCGAGTGACAGCACAGTCTGTGTTGTTCTCACACGTAGGGTGAGGCGAGAACACATAATTTCCCAGTAAGACTGAAATCCCACGAGTAGGTATCCTATTATCCACAGCTAATTTGACATAATCTGTTACTAACTCTGGGATCAGGTAAACTCTGCATAAAGGTACACCATCCGCTCCCATTACATTCACACCATTTATGAAAAGTCTTGCCTGTATAGCACTTCAGAGAAGGTACTTCATCCCGTAGCAGAAGGGAGTTCAGAGAACCACGCAGGATACTGACTGGTTGGGCATGCTCGGACGAACGGTCAAAACCAATATTGTCTGTGGATGCGAAGGGTCTGAATAATAGAATATATATTCAAGGTGTAGGCATTTCAGAAGGTGTTGGGAAGTCAGAATTAAGTTTAAATTCAAAATGAGATGAGGATACTGGAAGGGGAATTCGTTATGTCTACATTTAACACAGGCTCACGAGTGCCAGGAGTACGTCTGTTTGCTAATTTTGGGCACTGGGTAATTTGATGATCAGTTTTCTTACAATACCGACAAAAGATTTTCCTCACACAAGATTCACTAGTTCCATGACCACGAGTCTTGGAATCTTGCTGGCTTATCATTCTCCACTCCACTCTCGAGCCACCTGTAAAAGGCTCCTTCACCTGGTCTGAAAGAGATGAGGTAGACTCACATGACCTATGAGGAAAGTAAAGATTAGTGAGGGCATTGTGGTCAGCAACAGGGCCAATATCAGACATATGATGTAGTCTGTGCTCCTTGACTTGAGTGTATTTTCAAGGGTATTGAATTCTTTGTGTCCTCAAGTATGATCAGCTCGATCAAACCTTCATAATCTAGGATCATGAGCTCGCTTTCAACCCATATACGACACAGAAGATACTTTTGGCCTATAAACTCTACATATGATTGCTCGCTGGCCTTACAGCAGCTGTGGAACTCTAGCCTATATGCTTCAGGGACCTTCTTATAGACATTCAGTACAGCTCTTTTGACATAATCCTTAACACAGGTAACATCAATAGTGGAGAACACCTACTCTGCCAACGAAAACGCCATCTATTAACAAAACCCATTTGTCCTTTGGCCAACTGCGCAAATGAGCAGTCCACTCGAAGTACTTAAAGAAACATTCAGGCTCATCTTCATTAAACTTTGGTACAAATTAAACCTAAGCATTGAGTAAGCCTAAAATGCTAATTTTCAGCCTCCGTGTATGTCAACCAGGGTAACAGTAAAAGAAAGAAAAATAAGTGTATGGAGTGGTTACCTTGACGAAAACTAAGCCACTTTTGTACTATGGCAAGAGGTGCACAAATCGAAAAAAATCAAGATACAGGACATAAGGGAAGATCGATCCTTCATTTTCTAAGTCTCCATCCATGTTTACCTTGTAGGAACCAAAACAAATGTGAGGCATATCTCATTATTGCGATCTATCAAGTAGTTCCTGTATTGCTACATGCTTGTGAGAATGAATACTTTGTAATTATCAGCATGTTTTCTCGAATTCATTTATATAATGCGTTCTTTTCATTTTGTTATATTTCTTTTACGTGTTTTGGTAATTATTTACGCTATTCTGTATGCAGGTTATTGTACAGGTTTTGTCACCAGGAGATTTGACATGCTGAGTGATGCCACTGAAAAACGCCGGTGAGAAATGTTTTACTTTGTGTGTTTCATCGATTCCAGGTAATTTTTAAAATTGCATAATGGATATATAGAACAAATAGACATGAAAGTCTATCACAGCCTCAAATTTCAACCCACCAAGTGCCCCAAAATAAAAAATAAAAAAGTGATTAGAAACCATGCAATTGTGACCATAGACGGAAGCGAAGAAACGTTCGATGTTTCGTTATATAAAGGTATGTGGTTTTACACTGGGGGTCCAGGGGCGTAGCCCTCTGGCTAGGCGAATATATTACGAATATATAGATCGTAGTGGATAAATCCTACAGGGTTAAGATTAGGTTGGTTTATTGGTTTGGACGCAGTGTATGATTACCACGGGGGATCTGGATTATGTGAAATCCCGTAGATTTTTTTTTTTTTACCGAAGGGTGGGTTTTGGTTCCCGAAGAGTCCCCTCCCCCCGAAAGTTGGGGGCGCCGGTCCGTAGACTTTCAAAGATGGCGGGGATGTTCATGACGTTTCAGTATCCGATTTTAAGCATTTATTGTGCTTGGTTTACACATTTCTGTTCTCTTTTCTTATTTCAGCCTGTTTTACCCCTTAATTTCCCTGATCTATTTCATGCCCTTCCTTGCTATCAGGACCTATCAAATCACACCAAGATTGTCAGTTGGAGAATACAAGGGAAATGATCGTCAGATTCCTTCTCATCACACGAGGACAAATCTGATGATATAAATAGTCATGGAAGACCCGATTATCATATTCGAAATATTAACCCTCAAATTTACTTTTCTCCAATTCATACTGACCAGCGGGCATTAATCACTATCACCCTGAATTGGTGGAAACACCGATTCAATGTCCTCTTTACTAATTGTTTTAATCTTAATCAAATTAGCTAAGACAAGGTCGCGAATCATATGTTTAAGAAATGAGGATTAAATAGAAAGTTTATAATAATTCGCCAACTCACTCCACTGGGCTTTGGTCAGGTCCGCCAGCGCTTGCGGCGAGGGGTGACCTACAAAATCCACCGAGATATAGAGAAAAATAGGCCCTGTCATCTTGTAGAGCATGAAAACTAGAGTAGGAAACAATACTGGTAAATCTGCAGCGGCCTTATCGGGAAATGACATAGCACCGCTCTGAGACTTATGAAGTAGTCCATATATTGCTACGTACATGTGATAATGGTTATTTTGTTATTACCAGTGTCTTTTTCCGAATTCTTTTACTCTCATTATACTTCTTTTACGTGTTTTGACAGCTCACACTATTTTGTACAATATTTTCTGTGCATGCGCGCTTTTGCCACCGGCAGATTTGACAGGCTGTGCGATGCCATTTGTTGAGAAACGCCGGTGTGACGATTCTGGGTCCTTTTTAAACCCATATACAGAACAAATAGACATTACTATCTATCTCAGCCTGATATCTGAGCCCATCAAGTGCCCAAAATGCCGAAAAAAGTTATTAGACACTAAGGAATTGTGATCATAGATGTAAGCGAAGAAAAGTTCAGTGTTTCGCTGCACAAAGGTGTAATTAAGATTTCTGTAAAGTATTAAGATTGGTAGGTATTCACTTATAATCCTTTTTTTTTGCTTTCATTTATAATCCTTGGACTCTCGTGCTGGCCTCTCCAGGCCAGCAGGCAAATCAGGGAGACCTCTGAGTAACCCTCAGACGTCCTCCCTGACAGAGATGGGAGCACAAGCTGAACCAGCCGAAACAGCTGCTGTTCCCACGACCGCAGCCCACAATTTAAGCCAAAAGGGCAGCCCTAAACAATCCAGGCCGGACACAGACTCTGAGGGTGAGTCTAGACCCCCTAGGCATTTCCCACAGTTTAATGTTCCCTCTAAACCTGAAGGCTTCGACAATGCCTACCAACTGGTAAGAGCATTGGAGATGCAGCGAAAAATCCGGATGACAATCCGGGTTTCCAGAGACCAGGCATGATTGAGACTTTGAGGCCAACCAGAGATTTTTTTTTTATATCAAATAAAAATTAGGTTTGTGCCATCATATTCTTATATTATCTGCATATTATAGTTATCGACAAAATTTATGAAATACTGTTCTCATAGACCCATGTTGCAGATAAAAGTCAATCTTTGTTTTTAATAATAATGATAATTTAAAGTAAAGAGGTGAAGAAAGGGAGGGGGAGGTAGAAGGTGAATTATCGAAAGTTAAAGATTCAGTAGATTAAAAATAGGGAGGCGACCTTGCATGCCGTTTTCTTTGCTTTTGTTAGCATCAGGGTTGGAGAGGTAGGAGATATTTGTAAAAGTATTTCAACCAATCACAGTCAATGTTAGAGACCAACTTCTCAACTTACGGAATACTAACATACTATACAAGTATTGCCAGACTCGTAGTGTACCATATCCGAAACGTAATTGAATATGGGTTATAATGGTATACGCATTTACTGTATGTGATGAAAACAAATAGACATAAAGTAAATCAATGAAACATATCTAGGGATAAGAAAGCTTTCCTTGTAAAGTGGATGTTATTATTAACCGTCCTCCTCTCTCTCTCTCTCTCTTCATATATAACATATATATATATATATATATATATATATATATATATATATATATATATATATATATATATATATATGTGTGTGTGTGTGTGTGTATATGTATAATATATATATACCTATAACATATATCTATAATAAATCTCTCTTTCTCTCTCTCTCTCTCTCTCTCTTTCTCTCTCTCTCTCTCTCTCTCTCTCTCTCTCTCTCTCTCTATATATATATATATATATATATATATATATATATATATATATACACACACGACAGCGTGTTATATTTCAGTTATTTTTATACTTTCCTGTTCCTACAAAATATTTACTCAAATGTGTATAACACAATCATGCCTCTTATATCATAACACCGAAGCACAAATGAAGTTCCTATGCACAGTGCTATACTCCAAAGATAAACTGACGAAAAATCACGGGTCGCACATGAAACACACGGACGTTCGTCGTTCGTTTGAGATTTGCGAAGATCTGGCTTCGCCTGGGCCTTCATACATATAGCCCTGCCTGTGCTATTTATGAATGTCTCATTTTGTTCTCTGACACTCTATGCTTACCGTGGTGGCGGGATTGCCATCAGGCGCTCTTGCCGCCATGGTGTAAGCATAATCTCATTACCAGCCCGGTGGCTGTTGTGGGCGGTCCTTGTCTTAGAAATTGTGTGCTCATAATTCTGTAAGTAATGTACTAACGTGGCGTTTGGCTCACCACTGTGCATGCAACAGCTATCTTCATGGTCAATTGCCTCTATGATCTGCCATGCGCAATGGTAACCTAGTCTGATTCTGTGAAGAATGACTTCGGTACCTCTATTGAGTGTTTCAGAGAGTGCCACTGGCTCATAGCCTGTGGCGTCTGAGTACCATCTAGCCGAGGAGAAAGATCTCGTTTTCTCTCTGTGAAGCTGTGGGAGGAAGGCAAGAGCTGTGGCATTACACTTCTTCCGTAAGATTTTTCGGCTCGGTTTTATAATCATGGGATTTGGGGGCATATCCATGCCATTGTCAGCTAGTCTGTCAGCAAGGTCATTCCCTCTGATGCCTATGTGGCTAAGGACCCAGTTTATGATTATTCTTCTACCCTTGAGCAAGAATCCTCTGTGCTATTGTGAGGACAGTGGTCATAAGGTAGATGTTGTCTTTGGGTGAGCTTTGCTGTAGACTGGAGTTTGTATGTATGACCACATGTCCTTCCTTCAGGGACACGTGGGCTAGGGGTCCCATGATTGCAACTACCTTTGCCTGTAGCGAGGAGGCGTTGTCTGTTACCCTCATGGATTGTGTGGAACCTCTTGCTGCAAAGCCGGCGCCTACAGTGTGGTTTAAGGGATTGACTGATCCATCAGTGAAGTAGGTTCTACTACCCAGGGGAGTGATGGCTGCAATGACCCTCTCAGCTTCTGCCTTTAGACTAGGCATGGTGTATTGATTCTTTCTCCTTGACAAGCTCATAACAGAAAACTCGATCATGGTTTGTGCCCACGGCGGGGCTTCAACAAAGTCAGGGTGGGGAGAGTCCATGCCCTTGGCAAGTAGTTGTTCTTTGAGCTGATAGTGTATCAACACCCTGGAGTTGTGAGACAGCCAGGAGTTGTTTGCAAACAGATCATGGTCTTGTTCTAGGCATCTGAGTATTTTTTGTCACATTTTGTGTTCCTGGGAGCTTGGATGACCTTTGAAATTACCTGAGCTGCCATTAGATCAATTCGTGATTCCAGGGGGAGAAGGTTTGCCTCCATGAGGAGGTTGAGGTCTTTGTCCACCTTGGGGCACCCAGAGTGATCCTGGCAGCCTATTTTGAAGTCTCCAATTTTTCTCTTAAATTTGCCTTTGCGGCAATCAGGGAGACAGAAGCATAGTCCACAATGGGACGGATTGCATGTACATAGAATGATCTAAGTACTTTATGTCTGGCTCCTATGTGTCTCCCAGACATTGCTCTCATGACAGACAGTCTTGCTTTGGTTTGGTCAACCAAGTACAGGACCTTCTTTTTAAAGGTGAGGGTCTGGTCAGTCATTACCCCAAGGTATTGGAAGACCTGGACCCATTCTAAATCCATTCCCTGGATTCTCAGACTTGTGCCTTGAACATTTAGTCTCAGAGCCATGGCTTTGGATTTGGCTGCAGAGATCTTTAGTTCTGTCCTACAGCACTCAGATACATGGCCGAGACAACGTTAGGCTTTATTTAGGCAAAGTGCTCCAGTGGAGATGATTGCAAGGTCTAGGAATACTACTACAGAAGTGACAGTGTTGATTGTGCTTAAGGGCATAGCTATGCTGTATGCTGTGCTCATGCCCCTTGTGAACCCATGGAGGTGTTCATGTGGGGCGTCCCATTTTCCATTGGAGTCGGTTTAGTACCATTCTCTCAGCCATCTTGCCCAGACAGCTGAGGAGAGAGATGGGGTGGTACTTCCCTGGCTCCTTTGGAATGGGAACTATGATAGCTCTCTTCCAGCTCTGGGGTAGAGTGGAAGTTTCGTAGGACTTATTGATGAGTTTCAGGAATGCAAGCTCACCTACCAGTCCTAGGTGAGAAATGATGTGGTATAAGTTTTTTATAGGTTTGTCTTAGTTCCCTCAGAGAGAAGATAACATCTGAGTTATCAGGTTCGGCTGCCCTCTCTCTGATATGAACAAATCTGCCTGGTTGTAGGCGTTGTTGGTTTGCACTCATTTCAGCTGGCAGACTGTTGCTGCTTGTTCTCGCAGAGGACTCGTACACCAGTCTGTTTGCTTCTGTTTGTGGGTCGTGGTGTGTGCACCTCTGGGCTGAGCGGCTAGCTCGCCTGACCTGTTGCCACAGCTCTGTAAGGGTGGTTCGGTGGTAAAAGGACTCACGCCACTCCAGCCACTTTTTCTGCCTGACTCTTATGGTAATTTCCTTGGCAACCCTGACTGCTCCCCTTAGGAGGGTTAGGTTGTCAGGGAAAAATATTCTTAAGCACGTCCGGGGTGTTACAGTGTGTAGACCATAAGAGCGCATAGATGCCAAGCGTCGCTAGCCGGATATTTAAACTTTTTTTCACAATTGTTATAATCAAATAGGCTCAGTCTGAAAAGTGTAGATGATGTAATTATGTTCCATGAAAACCATACAACAAATAATTTTCTTTATAACGAAGTAAAGAAAATAATATTCACAACCACTTCATTGCATGCTATGGGCACATATACATAGATTCCTAACTAAAGAAATATTTACGTCGACATCATAACCTTATAGCTCACAGTATGAATATTTTTCCATAGTATTACCTAAATTTAAAATTTAGCTGTAGGGTTGTTGTATGCCCTAAGGAAATATAAGCTTACCCTACCCTCAACTGCAATAATTTAAGTCCAAAAGGATTATACGCTAAGCTTACCCATCTTTCTCATTAAGCCAAGTGATACCTTGAAAAGGTGAATTCTGTATTTGATAGGTATAATAATGGCCAAAGCCTTATGTATCCTAGAGTTTTTTTTGTTTTTTTTACACATATTGATCATTATAACTACCATATAGCATATATTCATTTATGCAATGTAAATATAATTTATAAAAGTAGTAAAAATTTATATATATATATATATATATATATATATATATATATATATATGTATATATATATATATATATATATATATATATATATATATATATATATATATATATATATATATACATATGGCTCTTTAATCGCTGGTCTCATTCCTTGCCCTCAAAAAAGTTTCTAACCTCATGTGATGATTGTAGAATAACAGTATGGATATGGAGTTGCCTTTTCAAAGAACTTTAAGTGTATAATTTTGGCATGGAAATAAATACATCAAAGTAAATGAGCATCGAAGTTTATGGACACTCTGATATATGACCACAATAGTGGTCTTATCGTTTCTTCGTAGTAATATTTATTTGTTTTCTTCATTGTAGAATTTATATGCATTATAATGACATATTTTGAATGAAATATTCACAGATCAGCTTGAATTTATTTAATTATGGCGCATTTTATGCGTAGATAAAACATTTAAACAACCGGCTAGCGACACCTGGCTTCTCTGCACTCTTAATGTACAGTTAGTAAAATCGCGCCCAGGAGGCTTGGACAGGACCCCTTCAGTTCAGATGAGAAATCATAGTTGCTACCTTCCCATGCACACTAATTTAACTGTACCAATAGCCATAATATAAATATTCCTATTGATAGATAGTATATTATCCATAAGTTGATTATTTTTTGTTCAGTTTTGTTACATTGTAACAGGCTGCAGGCCTAGCAGAAATAGTAACATACCAGAAAGTTCGAATGCCCACTCCTAATTCCCCTTAACTAGGTTGCTTGCCTTCCGGGCCTCGGGCACCGTTGTGTAAGTGTCAAAGTGTGTGAGTCAGC
>NC_051391.1:24989993-24992493 GCF_015228065.2 Penaeus monodon | reverse complement strand
CATGGTACAATAGCACTTAAAGGAAAGGGGTATGAACAAAAGAACATTGGTTGCCATCGTGAAAACTTTCAACACTTTTTTTTTCTGAATATATGGTTAACCTGCAGCATTCATGTTTGTATAAATATTCTGTATGGATTGATATAGCTAACAAGCACTACTGACTCTGTAGGGAGCTGCTCTCTAATTGTCTGATGTGGCTCGACCTTGATACCTTGATACTCATCTGCTCTCCTATGGCAGTAATTACGCATGTATCAAGAGCATTTTTTTACAGTCAGTAATTGGATAACAGGGACAGTTTTGGTGTATTAAGAAACATCTGATATGACATGATTAAGATATTATCAAATAATCTTATAAAAAAAAAAAAAAAAAAAAAAAAAATATATATATATATATATATATATATATATATATATATATATATATATATATATATATATATATATATATATATATATATATATATATATATATGCTTTTTTTTTTTTACTACAGTTCTTGCATTCAATGTAATATCTTTAACATAGGTTTAGTATAACCTAATATTTCTGCATGTGAACTGATAACAATTTATGTATGTATTTCCCCCAAGATAACTAATGTACTTGCAAACAAAGTAAAATGATTATGGACAATTATTTTTCCTCCTTTTGAAAAACAATGATCTATAGTTTTTTTATACCCCCAATTTGGGACCTGGGGGCTAGGTATAGGGATTAGGGATCTCAGACCAATTTGTCGAAAATGCGTTTGTTGAATGTGTTGTTAGTTATAACTCATCTAAAACATAGGCATGGATATATTCACAAAGCACCGCAATCGAGAGATTGGACCTTCTTATGGAGATAAATATTTTCGTTTTTTCGCCAGTACTCAGTACCCACTATCGGCGAACGAGGTAACAACTGCCAGATGTATATCTTTCGAAACTCCTCACTTTCTATGCTCTAAGATAGTTCTTAAAAAAGTTGAGCATATATATATATATATATATATATATATATATATATATATATATATATATATATATATATATATATATATATATGTGTGTGTGTGTGTGTGTGTTGTGTGTGTGTGTGTGTGTGTGTTTGTGTGTGTGTGTGTGTGTGTGTGTGTGTGTGTGTGTTTCTCTCTCTTCCCCCCATTTTTCTCTCTCTCTTTCCCCCTCCCTTATTTTCTATCTCCCCCTCCCTCCCTCCCTCTCTCTCTCTCTCTCTCTCTCTCTCTCTCTCTCTCTCTCTCTCTCTCTCTGTGGTGACATAGTGTCGACATCTTTGTGAGGTGAAACGGTGTCGAGATCCCACTGCTGAGCACCAGTTTGTGATGGGTTTCTTGTTTGGATTCCACTTCTGCCACCAGTTTGTGAGTTGGCATGGCGTCGAAATCTTTGTAAGGTAGAGTGGTCGACATCCCACCACTGGCACCAGTTTGCGAGAGGTTTGCTGTGGTTAACCCCCATATTGGTTAGTGTGGGGAAATGCATGGTCTGGTTCCAAGGTTTATTGGTTGATGAAGGTTGCTCGGGTGGCCCCGAGGACTGTATGGAGTATGGGTCATGTGCGAAAGGGGCATGGCCTATGTCAGCACGGTGGCGATGTTGTAGTGAACCATCTTTTGAGGGGATCCCAAGCTATTCGTGGCAGAGCTGGACGCACGGAACTTCCTCTCGTGGCCACCAGGGACCAGCACCGACCTTAACTATTACGTGGTGCACACAAAGACATTGAAAATAAAAGTGATTTGCGATTTACTGCTTTACTGTGTTGTAATTCTTATCACTGCATCTCGTATAAAATTAAAAGAGAAAAAAAACACATGGACACCGGGGTTTCAGAACCCCCTTTAACCCTCCTTGTTTGTTTGCCGCCTTGAAGACGCTGTCGGGGGGGGGGGGGTCTGTAAGAAAATGGGATTCTCGCTCGAACTGCCGAAGCTACCGGCACTCTCTCCCCTCATCCAACGAGCAATTTGCTTATAGCAGTGAGGCTTTCTTTCCGTAAGCCAGAGTTCCTGGACGGAATACTGCTGGAATAGGGAACCTCCTGCTGTAAAACGAATTGGAGAGAGGCCGTACTCGAGCCCTTTTATTTTTGTATCCAGTGGTGAACGGACGATACGAGGCAGACTTTTGTAAGATGAGTAGTGTGATGCAGACTTATACACAAGTGTTGTTATGAATAGTTTTTTTGTGATTTTGCTCATGCCACTTTTGCCGTGTGTTCTGTTTTTTTTTTTTTTTAACAAAGAGTTGTGCCCAGGCTCTTTGATCTTTATATATTTGTAACAAATTCAAGAGCAAGATTTATCCCCGACCCACCATGCCTTCGGAGAGTGTTACCGCTCGGCCCGCTCCGTTGGTATTTTAACATAAGATAAAAATCCTGGATGAATAAATTAGTTTACTTGCTTAATTAGTCAAAGATCACTACAATGTCGCGGCCACACTGTCGTGATTAGTCCTGCTACAGCAGTTAGAGAGTGTGACCTTGGA
>NC_051391.1:24974993-24984993 GCF_015228065.2 Penaeus monodon | reverse complement strand
AGTATGTGAAAGGGGATAACTGTGTGAGTGTGTGTAAAAGTGTGTAAGGGACTCGTACGGTGACGGGGAGAGGACGGTCATTGCAGTATGTATTTGAAAGGAAGTAAGTTGTGTGCCAGTATGTGAAAGGGGATAACTGTGTGAGTGTGTGTAAAAGTGTGAAATGTTATTAGCAATTTCTTTATTTTTTGCCTCTGAAACCTGACCTGAGGTCAATCAGCAAGTGTTCCACCATGACGCACGTCCCTACTGTACTTTGTGTGTTTGTGTGAGAATGAGAGAGAGAGAGAGAGAGAGAGAGAGAGAGAGAGAGAGAGGAGAGAGAGAGAGAGAGAGAGAGAGAGAGAGAGAGAGAGAGAGAGAGAGAGAGAGAGAGAGAGAGAGAGAGAGAGAGAGCATGTGCTTGTGTACGTGTGTGTGTGTGTGTGTGTGTGTGTGTGTGTGTGTGTGTGTGTGTGTGAGTGAGAGAGAGAGCATGTGCGTGTGTAGGTGTGTGTGTGCGTGTGTGTGTGTGTGTGTGTGTGTGTGTGTGTGTGTGTGTGTGTGTGTGTGTGTGTGTGTGTGTGTGTGTGTGTGTGTGTGTGTGTGTGTGTGATGGGCCTTCAGTCGAAGAGGGACCAGAGGGAATGGTGGTCGACGGACCTGTTGATGTCCTCATCGGTGTTCGCCAAGACGATGACCAGGGACCGCTACGATGCCCTGACCTCCGCACTCCACTTCGCTGATAACGAAGGGGAGCATCCCGCGGAGGACAGGCTTTGGAAGCTGCGCCCTGTGTTAGACGTCTTGGAATCGACGTATCGATCCGCCTTCGTCCCGAACAAGAACGTGACCGTCGACGAGAGCTTGTGGGCCTTCAAGGGCGTCACCACCCTCCAGTATAACCCGAGCAAGAGGGCTCGGAGAGGGCTGAAGGTCTACAAGCTTTGCTCGTCCGACGGTCCAGAGGCAGGGTATACGGCGGCCTTCAAGATCTACATGGGGCAAGACCGCGGCGTATTTCCATCCAGCATGAAGGCCGTCACCGACCTGCTGGAGAAGGCAGATCTACTCTTTCTTGCATTTTTACAGGCGTAACTCCTTCCGGCGGAATCCTCCTCAGGCTCGCCACGAGGAGGAAGTTCCCCAGCAGGCACACATGCCAGTTGACACACCGCATCGTCGGTGGCGTAGGTGTGTGCTCTGCTGGAGGAACCACCGGCGCAGGAGGGAGACCAGGGTGATGTGCAGTTGCTGCGGCACCTCACTATGCCCGACACCTTGCTTTCAGGCCTTCCATGCCTGAAGGTGATTGTTAGCAGTTGTTAGCAGAAAGCTTTAATCCAAAACAAAGTTTATGAGATACTGAACTTCCTCTTTCATGTCACCCATTACCATGCTTTAATTCATTTGCCTTCAGGTCCTATGAAATAAGTATCTTTGGTAATGTTACTACAATCTTCACCTACTGTGTGCTGCAACGGTAGCGACCTCATCTAGCAATCTTGCTGACCTGCATTTGATTCCCGTGCCGCTAGAGGATGGTAACTCTAGCCATTCCTTGCACATAGGGAGTAATTTAGAAGCAAAATAAAACAGACAGCATGTCATACCAAGAATATAAATTGTAACAAATGGAATAAAACTGAATTACTTATTTGACTATGGGCCCATTTCAATTACACTAATTTTATCTATGATTCTTAAACGTTTGCTGGTCAAACGTTTTTCTGTATATTTGAGATAATTTCTCCCAGAGACTCAGTTCGGCTTTAGAAAGGGACTCGGCTCCAATGATGAATTGCAAATGTTTTAGATAAGGGGCAAGAGTCAAAGCTTGTCTTTCTGGATTTTAGTACAACTTTTGACACTGTTAATCACAAAGGTTGGATTTTTAAGTTGCATTTCATATATAAGCGATATGCGGTTAGCATATGCTAATGATACTTCTCTCAGTGCTGATATTCCTTCTCCGGCAATCAGGGAAAGAGTAGCTGACAGTCTCACTGTAGACCTGATGATAATTCAATCGTGATGCTCTTGGTGGGGCATGAACTTAATGCTACCAACTCCAGTGAAAGTGTCTTAATCACTTCAGTGGATAATCTTAAGCTCTAAGGTGTAACCCTTGATTCAAAGCTTACATTTAAATTGCAGATTAGGAATATGGCTCGAGCAGTTTCATTTAAGTTATACATCATTCGCAAGTGCAATAGATTAGTTTAGTCCTTTATTTACCACCCTGGCTAACTGCACAGGCGTGGGCAAGCTGTGGTACATTTGATGCATGGTTATAACATATAATGGTATTACATTTCAATTTTAGGCTATAACATTATTATGATAAGTACTATATCAATTAAAGAAAGGAACAATTACAGTCGTTTATCTACTCATCTGCCACGCCGGCGTACAGCTTGGGCGTGGAAAGGCATTGCTACATTTGATATGCAGTCATGTGATGCTACAATCCAAATTTAGGATATACTATAAGTATATCTTCTAAGACATCAGAGGATATGAAATGGTTACATAGTTCTCCATACCTCATGCTAGGTGGCCTGAAAGGCTGTAACACATGGCACTCTGAGATATAATGTACAAGCGTTCGCTTATATTCTTCATTACACAGTTTACACTTAGTTTCTTCGACATTACAAACTGTACTGAGCTGCCAATACAATCTATATCCAAGCCTTATTCTTGCGGTCATAATATCACACTGTCTTGTTCTTGTTTTATATAAACCATCGGTGAATGAATCTTGCCTAAACCGGTCATAGTGCTTTATGCTACAGCTTTCAGGGCGTTGAGAATTAATTAACTCAGCCAAGTCCTCTTTAAAGGAGGCTTTAATATTGTATAAAATCCTGGAAATAGGTACCTCAAGATCTATATCCACACTTTGCTTGTCACATGCTGACTTTGCCAGGCGATCAGCATGATCATGCCTGGGGATTCCAACATGCGATGGAATCCACACAAAACGTATATCATGGCCTCGTTCTTTTGCACGATACACGTTTATTCTGATGTCATTTGCGATATTAACTGCACCTTTGCCTAGAGTGTTCAGAGCCTGGAGAGCACTTTGTGACTCACAGAATATTACCCCCGAGCCTTGATTCAATAGAAATTCGGTGGCCATGAGTATTCCTGCCAACTCAGTTTGCGTAGTGCTAGCCCAGTCATGAACCCTCCTACAATCCTGGTGCTTCAAGATATTATTTTTATATACAACAAAAGCACATCCTGCTCTACTCCCAGACTGCAAGGACCCATCAGTGTAGCATTCATATGCATTGGATAGAGTTTCAAGATGCTCATTAATAATTGCAAGTGCATACTGCTTAAGTATAACAGGGGGGATACTGTCTTTTTTGGGGGCAGTCGTATAATATACACTTAGGTACGACATTTTCCACGGTGGTACAGAACGTCCATGTAGGGTCTTAGTTATGGGTATGTTCAGCTGAGCTAAGTGTTTACATGTTACTTGTATCCATGGATTTGAGTAAGAATCGGTGTTGTCATGCAAAGGTAGCCCCTCTGTTCTGTGTTTTAGTTGTCTTTGGAACTCTGTACAATGGAGGGGTTCTCTAATTGATTTGACACTAAAGGTCGTATTTATATATAATATTCTTTCGTAAACGGAGGGTAAGTTTAGTTCGGTTCTCATATTCACAATTCTTGTTGTTCTAGGGGCACCAAGAATGATCCTCATGGCTTCATTTTGTATATGTTCTAAACTAGTCAACTCTGATTCCTTGTACAACACTAAGTGCAATGCATGATAATCTATGACTGACCGTATGTATGACAAGTAAAAGAGTCTTGCAATATTGACATTGATACCATGGTCTTTGCCAACAAGTGTCCTAAGTGGCTTCAGCCGCTCCCACAGCCTTTTCTTCAGGTTTCTGATGAACTCTGCATCATTGACCATCACCCCAAGGTATTTGTATTGATGGCAGAGATCTAGCTCAGTGTCATTTATATGAAACCTTGGCAAAGGGATTGTCTTTGGATTAAGAGCCTTGGTTTTTTTCAGTAGAGATTATCAAGCCACACTCAATAGCCCTTGATGAGAGTATATCTAGAATCTCTTGCATTCTTTCCTCAGATGAGGATTTAATGCAAATATCATCGGCATAGCAAATAATGGAGTCGTTGCCCTCAAGTGGTATATCGCCTAGTAATCTATGCATTAAGATGTTAAATAGCATGGGGCTAAGTACACCTCCCTGAGGTGTGCCGAGGTCAAATACTTTTGTATGAGTACTCTTAATGCCCCTGTAGAGTACCTGAGCCGACCGATTCGATAGATACATGTGAATCCATGTTAACAGTTTTCCTTGAATACCAAAAGTAGCTAGTTGCTCAAGAATTATTTCTCTGTTTGCAATATCAAAGGCAGATTTAAGATCAAGAAATACGGTTTGCATGCCTGGGTTTGTGTTTGTTAAGTATTCTGCAAAACAGTGCTGACTGCTATGCCCTGGGAGAAATCCATACAGTCTGGGGGATAACTTAGCATTTATGCGATACATAAGCCTGTCAGTATTATCCTCTCAAGTACTTTGCACAGACAGGAGGTCAAAGAAATGGGCCTGTATTTGTCAGTATTAGGTTTAGGTATGGGAATGATTAAGCTTTTAGTCCAGGAGCTTGGGATGATGTGGCGAAGGACGCTGTAAGTAATGCCATCTTCGCTAGGGGCGGTTGCCTTACCTTTCAGAAGGGCATTACTTAGTTCTCACTCGGTTATTTCGGCAAAGTCGGAGGGGTCAATAGCAGCATAGGCTACTGCTATATGAAAGTTCCTATCTATTTTCGACTTGTCTAGTTGATCTTTTATCCCTTGTGGGAGTGAGTTTAGCTGAGAATTCCCGGCCCACTGCTCTAGCAGCATATTAGCCTGCTCTTGTGGACTGTGGAACTGCGGTGTTGTGAGAGTTTTACCTGTCAGCCTATTAATTTTTCTCACATGTCAGCCACAGAGGTTTGACTATTGATACCTTGCAGAAATTGTTCCCAGTGTTTAAAACGAATTTGAGTTTTTAATTCCCTGAATTCCTTGTTGGCTTTAAGAAACTGCAGAAGATTATCTGTCGTCTTATTATCTTTATAACAATTAGCAAGCTCCTGGACCCGTTTATGTTCCTTGGCCAGAATAGGGTCATTGATCCACCCCGGTGCATGGGAGGCCTGGGGCCTCTTTTTCTTCGAGAGTTTTCGTGAACAGACCCATGTGTTATAGTAGTCAGTGACAACTTTGATTAAGTCCTGAGAAAAATTTTCAACAGTTGTTATTACATAGGTGTTATACCAGTCATAGACCCGTGCCTTGAAGTGATGCTCCAGGCCCGGTGGGATAATTATTCTGAGCCTAGGTGATTTAGAAGCTGAGTCGCTGTCTACAGTATAGTCTGTTCGGATTGCAAAGTGGTCAATAACTAACTCTCGTACCAGTGAAGTACAGACATTACCATGAACAAAATTTTTGCCAAATACGTAGTCTAACCTGCCACCTCCCAAATGAGTCTCTGCTTCTGTGTCATATACTGTCAGTGATCTACTATTGATGAAATGCTTGAATTCTTCCCCATTACTATTACGCTGGTTGTCTCCAAAGTGTGGATGCCTTGCATTGAAGTCGCCTATGCATAACGTGCCTTGGTTGTGAAAATTGGGGAGAGAACTAGCCAGAAATTTAGAGTATCTGGCATATACATTATACAGTGAAAAATACCCAGAGGCAGTCTGGATTTTTAGATGATGAAATTGAACATCAGTGTTCTCGGATTTTTTAACTAATTTATGTGGCAGCGTTACCTTCACATATGTCAACAATCCAGTCATGGCTGTATTTACATATGAATAATATCCCTTAAGTACAGGTGCTATTTTCATCTTAGCAGCGGCTGCAAAGGGTTCTTGCACGCATATAACATCAATATCATATTTAAGGATGTAAAATTCTAGATCATTTAGCCTAGGATTAATGCTACGCATATTCCATGATATGAATTTGATTGTGCGTTTATCCATATGTGAATAGTGTTTTAGTAGGCAACCTGTACTTCATGCTGTTATATCCTCTAATATTACGAATTATAGATTCACATAAGACACATATAACTTTATGATTATGGATTTCATTACAGATGGTAGTCGTTGACTGAAAATTACTGTTAACCATTTTAAACATTTGGTCTTAGCTTTGTTCCACTTCTCAGCAAGTCCCTTCCGTTGTTGTGTCAGATGCACCTGAGGGGCTGGTTGCGTCATTGGACTCGACATCACAGGGATCCTGATTTTGTTCGTGGCTGCTGTCAGCGCTGACACGCCCACTCTGGTTATCAACACTGGCGGTCTTACATCGATTCTCCTCGCTCGTTCTTTTATCACTAATGGTAGCACTAGTATCACGACAATGACAGTCACTTTTTATTTTTTCCATTTCCTGCTTTCAGCGACGTTATTTCATTAATTAAGTTATTGTTTTGAGCATTCATTTCCTTTAGAAGTTCAATCACATTTACGTCGCCTTGGTCAGCTGGCGTGACGTCACTTCTGGCCCATGGTTTTGCGGGGCATTCCCCCGCCAGTCCTGCGGTCATCCCTGCCTGAGGGTGAGGGACGGTTGCCTCGGCTGTCGCCTGGGGTGGGAGGGGGGGCGTTGTCTTCAATTCATAGAGTATGTCAGGTTTGCGGCCCGAGATACCCTCTGTAAGGATCAGCATAATCTTGTCCACCTTCTCCTCCAGCTGCGTAACCTTGTCTCGTAGTTCCGTGGCCTCTTCACCCCCACTCGCTGGCAGCCGCGGGAAATCTCTGCGACTGGTGACGTCACACAGGGCACGGTCGGGCGCTTTCCCGGCACGCTGGTCGCGGGTTGGGTTGGGAGGGCCGCGCTGGTCACTCGCGGTCGGTGCTGTTACCACAGGGGGTGGAGGGGGAGGGGACAGGGCAGGAGGGCCGTGCACCCCAGTGCCAGGCAGTCCAACCTGTCATCCCACACCTGAAGCATGATGGGGCAAAGACTGGTGCATCTGCAGTACTCTCTCCTTCTGCAGCACTGCGAGGGCACTCCTTGGCAGTATGTTGGTCGCCACATGCTGCACAGCGTGCCTTGCCCTTGCAATACTTAGCTACATGGCCACTTCCCATGCAGTTATAACAGATCACAGGGGATGCCCTCCACGGCCGCACGTGGCTGGCGGGCATGTATTTTCCGAAGAAGTGGTATGTACTTGGAGGTGGTTGCTTCCTTTCCATATAATGCGGATGCGGTTAGTGGTTGCCCATCTTGTGCACTCTTATGGACTTGTGAACTCCGTCGAGTGCATACACATTTATAAGATGACAACATTACTCGTAGATTTTTTTATCTGCCTCATTTTGGGTACTGTTCTCCTGTGTGGTTTTTGGGTCTTCATTATCTAATTAAATTTGGAACTGGGCATCGAAGGATATGGGTCTTTGAAAGATGGTAGGGATAATTCACTTCCCTCTATAATTTTTTTTCCCTTTTTTTTATAAACCCTGCAAGATTTATAGGAGTTCTATACCTCCAATTCAGTGACTTTTGATGCAAGTCGATCGTCTACTTTTAAATTTTCTGATGTTTTTTTACTGCTTTTTTGGGGCCCTTTGGAATAGATTGCCTTCAGGTTTGAACTTCTCAACTCTTATAAAAAAAAGACAGCTAATATATTTTATACGAAAAGGTGATGCTGCCCGTCTTATGCGTTTGGGGTAAAATTATCAAATTTTTCCATGTAGCTCTTTATTGGTTTACCAAAATTTAAAAATAATTAATGATAAAAATGATAAAAATTTTAAATAACAATAAGAAAATAAAAATAAAATAATAATGATAATAAAAAAAAAAATATAAATAATCAAATACACACACACTACCTAGGTGTATATAAAATATTATATATAAAATATAAAATTTTATATTAAAAAATATATATTTTTATATATATATAATAAAAATATATTTTGGTGGTGTTGTGTGTGTGTGTGTGTGTGTGTGTGTGGGTGTGTGTGTTTTTGTGTGTGTGTTGTTGTGTGTGTGTGTGTTTATGAGTGTAGATGATATGTAAATTATGGTTTTTCATATATATGTCTGGGGGGGCCCGGGTGACCAAAATGGTTAGAGGTCGGACTAAAGCTGTCACGAGGGGCAATCTGAGTTCGGGGTTCGAGTCCCCGGCCGGCGGTTTTTTCCCTTTTTGGGAAGGAGTTTCCCCGTTTCCCTGCCTACCCACTGGGTGGTCAAGCCACTCAAGTCAGTGCCGGGAAAAAGAGATGGGGACCGAAAAAAACACCGGGGGGAAAGGGCATGGAAACCCCCGCTCTAAATTGCTAAGAAAAAATAGGGAAAGCCCATGATAGTAAAGGCAGCGGGGCCGAATGGGAGTGTCGGACCAAGCTGTCCGACGGCAATTGAATTTCAAGGGTTCGAGTCCCCGCCCGCCGCGTTTTTTTCCCTTTGGGCAAGGGAAATTCTTTTGTTTTCCCTTCCACCCACTGGGGCCCAAACAGCCCAAGTCAAGTGCTGGTTCCAAGCCCCCATAAATGAGAGAAGTTACCTAAAAGGGACCACCGGCCTCTCGTGGAAAGGGAAATGGGGGCCCTACCACGTATACCCAAAAGGCATCACAACAGCAAAAAAAAAAAAAAAAAAAAAAAATAAATTAAGTTTCAGCTGTGACAACGGCGGCTCAGACATGAACCTACCGTTTAAAAAAGAAGAAAATAGTCTGTATATATAATATAATATATATATTTATATAATATATATTATATAATAATTATATGAGTGTGTGTGTTACGTGTGTGTGTGGTGTGTGTGTGGGTGTGTTGTGTTGTGTGTGTGTGTGGTGTGTGTTGCGTGTGTTGTTGTTGTGTGGTGCGGGTGTGTGTTTGTGTGTGTGTGTGTTTCTGTGTGTGTTTGTGTTTGTGTGTGTGGGGTGATGCTGTAAATAAAATTATATATAAAAATTTTATATATTAATTTTTATAATATAATACATATATAAACTAATTAAAAATGTTTTAATATTTTATTATATATATTATAATATAAATTTTAAAATATTTTTAAAATACATATATATCGTGGGCGGTGTGTGTGAGTATACACCACATACCAAACACGCACGCCAATATAGTATATATTAAAATAATACTTTTAAATATATAAAAAATAAGTTAAAATAATGTGTGTGTGTGTGTGGGTGTGTGTGTGTGTGTTGTGTGTGTGTGTGTGTGTTGGGGGGTTGATGTGCATGTGTGGGGCGTGTGTGTGTGTGGTGTGTGTGTGTGGTGTTGTGTGTGAGTGTGTGGGTTATTATATATTAAATAGTATGATAATATATAATTAAAATATATATAAAAAATTTTGTATATTATGTTATAAAAAATAACTGATATTTGTTTTTATTTGAATTAAAATAATTATATAATATAAATTTATATATTTCATATAATATAATAATATATATATAATATATATATATATTATTATATATATATAATTTTGTGTGGGGTTGTGTGTGTGTGGTGTGTGTGGGGTTTTGTGTGTGGGTGTTGGGGTGTGTATATACATATATATAATAATTATATAAAAATATATTATATATATTTAATATAATAATTTCTTTTTGTATGAACACACCCCCACCACACCCCACACACCACACACCAACACACCACAACACACACACACACACAAACACACACAACACACACCACACACACCACACAAACACACAAACAACACACACAAACCACAACACACACACACACACACACCAACACTACACACACTCACACACCCCAAACCATAATTTTATATATATATATATGTTAATTATATATTAAATATATATATATATTCATATTTAAATATAAATATATTATATAATATATTCATAATACTACAACATTATATAATATATTATATATAATATTTTTAATATAATATATGTATATATATATATAA
>NC_051391.1:24922493-24942493 GCF_015228065.2 Penaeus monodon | reverse complement strand
CAGGATGGATGTGGAAAAGGTAGCATGTGTGTGGCTGTTGCATCGCCGCTTGAATCGGCGCAAACAGCGATAAAGACGACAGACAATTTTTCAATTTGATGAGAATATCTTTGAAATTATTCGACGACTTGCTAGAACATCTTCATCCAACACCATGATGAAGGATTCCATCTGCCCAGAACAGAAACTTGTCAGTCGATGCAAAAAGGACAATGGACCAACCTTGACCTTCTGGTCATGTCCAGATGTGACCTAATTACATATTGTAACATGACCTTGTGACCTGGGTCATGTACATTCCATGTAGATAATGTGGTTAGGCATCCACGCCATGTACCGACTGCTAATTGCTTTTAATGATCCTCAAATAAGTGTAAGCTATATTGTAATTAACCCATGCCTGCTGTAATATAAGTTCATTTAGTGTATTTACCATGTTTAAGAAATGGTCGAATGATTATTGGAAGTCTTTCCCTCTATCTTTGCGCACATATAATAAGTGGTAATTGTCCATAACACATCTGAATAATGGATTTACTTGTGCACCAGGCAAGTGAATATATTGAAATTAACTATTGTGCGCATTCACTTGTAAGCAATATTAGATATCTCAATCAAAGGATCATAAAACTAGAACATATATTTTAGTATTTTTTCCGGCGAAATCCAGAAATCAATATCGATCGACTCTCTACCTCACGAGTTTGCGGTATTTTGCATAGAGATGTCAAAGTAATCTCCTGCTGCAACTCACTGGGACAATAAATTGGGGAATGCACAGGAGAAGACTGAGGAACCGGAGAAGACTGAGGAACCACAGAAGCCGGCGAAGCCCTCGGTCTATTAGCCATCACACTAGGTAAACCCTCACCAAACGGACGAGTATCTCCCCCCTCACTTAAACAAGGACCCTGCAAACGAGTATCGATTATGTTCTGCCTTGGTTCACATTCATTAAGGCTCGGTTCAACGTAAATCCTAGGAGTCATACCCTCGGACTTAGCTGAAATATAGAAAAAAAAATCAATAACTTAAAGGTTCTGCATATACCAATAAAGATATGCATCAACATATGAGCTCTTAAACCATAGCTAAACAGAAATTATATATCAATGAATGCAATAACCTAGACATATTTTAATTATAGCACTGAGGCATAGACATAGAGATTAACTCAGAAACTCAGAAATTACTTACCAAAGCTGGAGACTGAAAATATAGAAAAATTTTAGAATAAAATATATAGCAACACATAAATTATACCGACAGCTCAGAAATATTAACCAGTAAAAGGAATTAATAAAGCACTATATCTTCCCGCTCGTTCGTTCGTTTGAGATTTATGAAGTTCTGGCTTCGCCCATGCCTTCACATATATGGCCTAGCCTCTGTCACCTATTTATGGCTGTCTCAATTTGTTCTCTGACACTCTATGCTTACCGTGGTTGCGGGATTGCCAGCGGGCGCTCCTACTGCCATGGTGTGAGCATGTGGCATAATATCACTACCAACCCAGCAAGTGATGTACCAACGTGGCGTTCGGCTCGGCACAGTGCATGCAGCACCTGTCTTCATGGTCAGTTGTCTGTATGATCTGCCATTCGCAATGGTAACCTAGGCTGATTCTGTGAAGAATGACTTCGGTACCTCTATTGATTGCTTCAGAGAATGCCAGTGGTTCATAGCCTGTAGCATCTGATCCGTCTGTGAAGTAGGTTCTACTACCCGGAGGAATGATGGCTGCAAAGACCCTCTCAGTTTCTGCCTTTAGACTAGGCATGGTGTATTGATTCACGGCGTGACTTCAACAAAGCCAGGGTGGGGGGGAATCCATGCCTTTGGCAAGTAGTGGTTCTTTGAGCTGATAGCATATCAACGCCCTGGCTGTGTGAGACAGCCAGGAGTTGTTTGCAAACATCTCGTGGTCTTGATCTAGGTGTCTGAGTATTTTTTGTCTCATGTTTGTGTTCCTGGGAGCTTGGATGACTTTTGAAAAGAACTGAGCTGCCATTAGATCAATTCGTGATACCAGGGGGAGAAGGTTTGCCTCCATGAGGAGGTTGAGAGTGTCCACTTGAACTGTCTCCAATTTCTCTTTTAATTTTGGCTTTGCAGTAATCAGGGAGACAGAAGCATAGTCCACAATGGGATGGATGGAATGTGCATAGAATGATCTTAGTACTTTATGTCTGTCTCCTAGTATTGCTTTGGTTCAGTCAAACAAGTACAGGGCCTTCTTGTTAAAGGAAAGGGTCTGGTCAGGCATTACCCCAAGGTATTGGAAGACCTGTACCCATTCCAAGTCCATTCCCTGGATTCTCATACTTGTGCCTTGAACATTTTGCCTCACAACCATAACTTTGGATTTGGCTGCATAGATCTTTAGTCCTGTCCTACAGCACTCCTCAGATACAAGGTCCAGACAGTTCTGGGCTTTACCTAGGCAGTGTGGTCCAGTGGAGATGATTGTAAGGTCGTCTGCATAGGAGCTGTATATTGAGGATGCAGGACATTAGGATGTTGAAAAGGGCTGGACCCCACCCTGAGGTGTTCCATTATCTAGTGGTATGTATTGTGATAGGTGACCTTGGAATCTGACTTCTGCTTGAGGGTCGTGGTGTGTGCACCTCACGGCTGAGCAGCTAGTAGCTCGCCTGACCCGTTGCCACAGCTCTGTAAGGTTGGTTCGGTGGTAAAATGACTCACACCATTCCAACCACTTTTCCTCCCTGACTCTTATAGCAATTTCCTTGGCATCCCTGGCTGCTTCTCTTAGGAGGGCTAGGTTGTCAGGGGTTCTTTGCCTTCGGAAATGTTTTCGACATGTTCACTCTTTGGTTGACTTCCTTAATCTCATCATTAAAGTACCATGCGTCTTTATAACTCCTGGACCATGGCTGAGTTTTAGGTATAGTCTGTGAGGCTGCTTGATTTATGGCACTGATAAGTTTGGCTTCAAGCACTTCCACTTCCAGAGAGATGGGGCGGTACTTCCCTGGCACCTTTGGTTTAGCGATGGGAACTATGACGGCCCTCTTCCAGCTCTGGGGTAGAGTGGAAGTTTTGCAGGACTTGTTGATGAGTTGCAGGAATGTAAGCTCATCTGCCAGTCTTAGGTGGGAAATGATGGGGTACGAGATCCCATTTGTACAATAACTGTTTTTGTAGGTTTTTCTTAGTTCCCTCAGTGAAAAGATAACATCTGAGTTATCGGGTTTGACTGCCCTTTCTCTGATATGAGCAAGTCTGCCTGGTTGTAGGCGTTCTTGGCTTGTCCTCAGTTCGGCTGGCAGATTGTTGCTGCTTGGCTGAGCGGCCTGACCCGTTGCCACAGCCCTGTAAGGGTGGTTCGGTGGTCAAAGGACTCGCACCATTCCAGCCACTTTTCCTGCCTGACTCTTGTGGCACTTTCCTTGGCATCCCTGACTGCTTCCATTAGGAGGGCTAGGTTGTCAGGGGTTCTTTGCCTTTAGAAATGTTTTCTACACATGTTCACTCTGTGGTTGACTTCCTTAATCTAGTCATTAAAGTACCAGGCGTTTTTATATCTCCTTGACCATGGCCGAGTTTTCGGCATAGTCTGTGGCTTCAAGCACTTCAACATTTTCACTTTGTGGGGGTTTATTGCCTCTAAGACAGTGTGCCAAGATATTCTGAAAGGCTTGCCAGTTGTCTTTGTCTGTTTTCCATCTTGGATTTGGTTTTGGCATTTGGGCTGGTCCAGCATCCATGAGGGTAGTAACAGTGACATAATGGTCACTTGTGACAGTCTCATTGACACACCATCTAATTCTCTCCACCAGAGCCGCAGTGGCCAAGGTGAGGTCTAGGACATGCTTTGGCTCTTGGCTGTTGAGAAGAGCGATCTCAGGGAATGTCTCAAGCACGTTAGCTATGTGATGGCCTGTCACGCCCGGTACCCTGCAGGGAGCCAGGATGGGGTGATGTGCATTGAAGTCTACCCCTATGATCACTCGGTCTTGTGCTTGCAGTAGCACAGATTTGTCTGATGTTTAAGCTCCTACAGCCTGGCCTGCTGTACACATTGCTCTGACCAGGGTGATCAAGCCTCTTTTGTCAGCTATGCTTGGCAGCATGAAGACATGATAGCCTGAGAAGTGAACATCCCCTCTATTAATGTCTCCTTGATCGCACTATTGTGTGGAGGATGACATCCTTTGTACTGAAGCCATAGATGTTTCACTGTAGTATGCTTAGATTGTGTGTCATGATGTTACTAGGTGATAGTTACATCAGAGATGTCTTGATATTCGGTTTCAGAGTCGGAGTCTGACAACTCCATTGTGAAGTTTTCGCTGGCTGAGGGATCTTCATCTGTTGTCAGCCTTTGGTAGCTCTGACTTTTGTGTGTTTGGCTTTTCTCATTTCAGGTTTTGTCTGTGTATCTTTTCTCTTTATCTGAGTAAGGTCAGCTTACTCTGGCACTGGCTGCAGAGATTCAGACTGTTATGGCTCTGCCTGTGAGGGTGTGGCCAGGGTTGGGGTGAAGAGGGGAGTCTCGGCCTGGGGTGAGGGTGGGGCGACTTTGGCTCTGTTCAGCTTACTCCCTTTCAGGACTGCAACAGTCTGGGTCATTGCCGTCATGGCGACCGTGACTGCCTTCTCTGCCTCCTCACTCGACCTCCCCAAAGCTGTTGCTACTGCAGTGACTACAGCAGTCAACAGGAGAGTCATATCTTCCTCGTCAAAGAGGAGATTATTGTCTCTTGGGGAGGCTTTTGCAGTGTTCTTTGAACCTTTATTCCTGTGGTTCTTTTTCTACATTTTAGTAATGGTGGGAAACTCCTTTTAATTGGAGATATTCAATCAAAAGGTCTTTTCTCTTTTATTCTGTCCCCAGACATGGGTGCCTGGAGGAGCAGGAACAAGGTCTGGTCGCCTTTTAGCAACCTTTTGTCGTCTGAGGGCTGTCCCTTTCCTGGCAGAGCAAGCCAGGCTCCAGGCGTGATGCCCCTTGGCACAGTTGGGACATTTGGCTTTTGTGTCCCTTTGGCCTTCCTTGTGGGCCTTGAGGCACACCTCGGTGTTGTGTGCCTTGCTACAGACACCGTATTTAGGCTTGTCCTTGCAGCTAGCCTGGTGGTGACCATATCTTTGGCACTTGAAGCACTGGAAGTGGCTCAGGTACTTAGGCTGTAGCCCCAGTTACCCAGATCAAGGGTAGTGATTGGGACTCCTTTCAAGGTTGGGCACTTCGCTTCGTGTCCACGACCTGTGGGTGTGATGTGATCACATCCACATCATATGATAGTGAGAAGCCAAGTAGGACCATCTTGATTCTCCTATCATTAGGATTCAGTGGTGAGAGGCACATTTTTCTCCCATCATTAAGCTCCTTGGTTTCCTGCAGGAAATTCAAGGTAGCTTGGTCTTTGGGCATGATAATCATACCCTAGTCTCTGGCAACCCAGATCAACAACCGGATTTTTCGCTGCATCTCCAAAGTCTTACCAGTTGGTAGGCATTGTCGAAGCCTTCAGGTTTAGAGGGAACCTTAAATTGTGGGAAATGCCTAGGGGGTCCACACTCACCCTCAGAGTCTGTATTCAGCCTGGGTCGTTTCTGGCCGCCCTTTTGGCTTAAATTGTGGGCGGCGGTCATGGGAGCAGCAGCTGTTTCGGCTGGTTCAGCTTGTGCTCCCATCTCGATCAGGGAGGATGTTTGAGGGCTACTCAGTGCTCTTCCTGATTTGCCTGCTGGCCAGCGCGAGAGTCCATATTCTGGACAATCTCATGGACAGACATGTTTTTGGCTGATGTCATGTCCATTTTAGCTGCAGGTTTCACAGTAAACCTGTGCATTGGATTTTCTCTTGCCACTAGAAGCCATGTATGGCTTTCGAGTGACTGCCGTAGTCTGAGCCTTGCAGTTTGTCAACATTTAAATTTCTTTGTTGTGGGGGGTTTGAAATGTTTGCCATAAATTAAGCAGTTGTTTCATCCTCTCAGCTGGTTTTGCCCACCTTGGAGTCCAATAAGGGGAAGCTGTATGTTAGAACTAATGTCTAACAGCCACAGGGGTGGTGAGAAGATATATACAGCCAATGGCCGTTGTACCGCCACTCACGCGACCAATGTGAGTGCCAACAGCGACATTGACTGCTTGACCATAGCCACCTGAAGGAGGCCAGCCGATTGATCTGACCGGGCCGGAATAAGGGACCAAAGAGGCGTGTTGCTAGCCGCAGGGTGTACTGATGCACGGCATCGCTTAACCTCCAGGACTCCCGTTTCCACGGCGCACAGGGATGCCACACACGGCAAACACCTGTGATCACTGGGTGGATGTGAACCCCCTGGGGATCATTGTTTGAAACCCTTTCTTCCTCCCTCTAAAGTGAAACAGCCACCCAAAAGCTGTATCTCCTCATAGAAGGAGGTCTAGTCCAGTGGCAGGATCACGTGTCTTCCCGTTTTGGAAACAGGGTCTAAGATCACCAATGTTGTCGACCAGTCAGCAAACCACAGCACACCCCTTCTCCCCCCATTATATAATTTCCTACATGATTTCCTGACACCGGGGTATTTTAAAATGTTTATATAAAAACCTTCTTATCCTTTTATCATTTTATCTAAAGTCATTCACTGAAAAATATCTGCACAATATTTGGCCAATGTTTTCTATCCTGTGCAAGTTAAAGTTGTTATATAACGAAAATAACATACGCACCACAAGTCAAACTATCAAGGGTTTGTAATGATATACTAATATTAAGAATTTTTTTCGGAATACTGATCGATAAATGCCTGCAACCACGGAGAATAGATGTGAGGTAGAACTCCACAAGAATCAAAGTATGCAATGCAAGATTTTCCATTAACAATTAAAACGTAATGTCCCATTTTTGATGGTCTGTGGCGAGATGTAAGAATGTTAACCATAAAGAACTCATTATAAACTCCCTTTTTCTTTCTTGCAGGTAACTGATCTGCTAAAAAACAACCTCGCAAAACATACCCTCTCTTGAGAAATTGCGAAGTTAATCAAGTTTATTTACCACCCTGGCTATCTGCTCAGGCGTGGGCAATTATGATTACAGTTTTACATATATCTGGCATAGTACAGTAGTCCGTGATAACTGTAAGTGTACATAGTAAAACTGAATATAAATCATACATCATACAAACAATTTTACTTTCATATGCTTTTGCGATTGTTTACATAACACTATTACTTGTTTACGGTAGTTAGTACATAGTAAATTTAGGATATAGTACGAGTATATCTTCCAGTGTATCAGATGAAATGAAATATTCACAGAGTTCTTTATACCTCATGTTAGGTAATCTGAAAAGTTGTATCACATGACATTCCAAGATATAATGTTTAAGCGTTCGCTTGTTTTCTTCGTTATACAGTCTACATCTAGAATCATCTGCACTTCTTGCACCGTGCAGTTGCCAGTACATTCTGCAATCTAAACGTATTCTGGCAATAACCATGTCACATTGGCTGGTTTGACTTCAGTGACACCCATAGGAAGGCTTGCTATCTCTATATTGATCATAGTACCGTTTTCAGGCCTCTGAGTGTTAATCAGATCTACTAGTTCTTCCTTATGAGAACTTTTCAATATATGTGCAACCCTAGCAAGAGGCACCCCAAGATCTATGTTCAGTATCTTTGCTGCAGGCTTCTTTCGCCAATTTTTCTACGTGGTCGTGCTTGCATATGCCAACATGAGATGGTATCCATACAAATTGAATGTTGAAATTGCACTCTGTTGCATAAGTTACGTTACACTTAATGCAAATCACAATTTCCTCATCACCATCTGCTTTGAAAGAGTTTCAGAGTCACAGAAAACTACTCCAAAGCCCCAAGACATTAAGAATTCCGTTGCGAGGAGTATACCTGCCAGCTCCGTTTGTGTAGTGCTGGCCCAATTTTGTACTCTCATATTAACTTGATGTTGTAGTAAGCCATTTTTGTATACACAACCAGCTTTGTATCCAGACTGTACGGATCTGTCAGCGTAACGCTCATATCATCGCCCATAGATTCTGTATGTTCCTTTACCGTTACTAATGCAATTTGTTTTAACACGCAGTTATGTACACCTTTTTTTGTGGTAGACATGTAAGTTGTACGATCAATGTTGAATTCTTCCATGGTGGTGGAATAGATCAACCTTTTGGTATTTTACTAATTGGAACATTGAGTTTTGTAATGTTCATGGAGATTTTGTGAATCACAGGGTGCGTGTGTGTGAATAGTAACGTCTACTTGCGTGATTTTATGTTGCAGTTTTAAGCTTTGACCCCAAATATGGTGGAAATAAATATTATTCTATCAGAAATGGATGGTAAGTTTAATTCTGATCTGATGTTCACTATCCTTGCTATTCGCCGAGAATAATCCTCATAGCTTTATTTTGTACTACCTCCAAGCTATTTATTTCTGATTCCTTACACTGCAATAAGTGCAGTGCATGGTAGTTTAGAACTTATAAAAGGCAAGTAAAACAGTCTAGCGAGCTTTACATTGATACCATGTTCTCTTCCGACAAGACCTTTCAACGGTTTTAATCTCTCCCAGAGTCTCTTCTTTAGAGAAAGGACCAGGTCTGCATCATTTACGTTCACCCAGAGATATTTATACTTATGGCATACGTCAAGTTCCTGGTCACCTATCCAAAAAGTGGGTGTGGGTATGATATATGGGTTGAGAGCCATTGTTTTCTCAGTGGAGATAACTAATCCACACTCATGGGCCTTTGTTGTAAGTTTGTTGAGAATTATTTGCATCCTCTCTTGTGATGATGCTCTGACACATATGTCATCAGCACAGCATATAATGGATTCACCATCCCCAAGTGGGATATCTGCCACCAGTTTGTCCATAAGGATATTGAACAGCATAGGGCTGAGAACTCCTCCCTGTGGCGTCCCAAGTTCAAAAGATTGTGAAGTATGAACGTCTCACTCCCCTGAACAAGACACTTGCAGATCTCTTCGAAAGATACATTCTGATCCAGCTCAATTCCAAAGCTTACTAATTGTTTTAGCATAACTTCTCTGTCTGCAATGTAAAAAGCTGACTTAAGGTCAAGAAAAACAGTGTGCTTCCTGGTTTAGAATGCGAAAAGTATTCTGCAAAGCAATTTTGTGCGCTATGTCCCGATAGAAATCCGTACAGTAAGGCTCAGAGTTTCTTTCAGTGACGGTAACATGCTCGTTACTAAACGCACGTACAATGAGAAATTATATAGTGGATTTTGTTCTACTTGCTGCCCATTAAAGTATACAGATACGGACTTAACTAGAGAGTGCATAGCGGAATTACATAATTCTGCATGATCGTCATTACCCAACGACGCCTGTCCTCCTTTCTCAGGCTTCCCTTAACCTCTAACACTACTATTGATAGGTTCATATAACAATTCTGTCCCACGGGCCACCTAAATTCGGCGTAATTATCAGTAATTGACCGTTTATCCCGGCATTAAACGGCAACACATCGACTTCATAGCGTTTCTTTATCTCAGATTCGACCATGCGCACCCTGTTTGCCCGTGGGAACAAGTCGCTCACCCCGGCAACATAAGATGAGAGCGGTGTCTTATACTGATTCATTGTCTTTCTTAGTAATACCGTGTCCTTCCTTGTTCAATATCTTTTTTTATAGCTCGAACAACTCAGGCGAATCTTTAATCTCTTAACTCGCTTTCGTTTTCTGCGCACCCTTTCCTCCCCCTCTCATCGCTCTGGTGCCCACCTGCTTGATAGCCTCTTCTTTTCATAGAAGACTTTAGACTGGTCTTTCCCTTTCTCAGATTGTCAATAACACCCGAACCAAAATCATCTCTTGCTTATATTACCAAGAAAGGAAAACAATCCTGCTCCTCGTTGATAATGATCATAGGTATTATATATATGCCAATATATCTTAAAGTCCCCCCTCGAACAGGTTTAAGCAATGCTTCCGGGTCGTTCAAAAATCGCCCTAAACTCCTCTGCGGTCGGGGGGACGAAAGACGTTCTTACATACATGATGAGTACTGTGCGCCTTGTCTTCATTTTAACCAATAATTAAACAGGACGGAACGACGTTATGTTGTAAAATAAACAAAATCGAGAATGCATGGTGTATATATGGCTTAGCGAGGTTTTACATGCAGAATGAGTGTAATAGAATGACCTTGTTTAAAAGTTGTTTATAGACAGTAGGCGTATACCCTTTCGTACTCGATCCCTGCCAAGCAAAAGCATTAAGAATATTAACCTGCTGCCCGGCAAATCGACAAGGAACAACAATATCCGAATATACATAAATGAAATCCACCCCGCCGTCTGTTCTCATCGATCTCGTGCTTATATTATCATTATATGAATACCATTTTTCATGAGCAGACATCGTGCATGAAACATAATAGCGATAGATCTTACTTTCGTCAAATCTCAACATGCGAGCCATGCGACGCAAAAAACTAATTCCCATATCGGTCAGACAACTGTCGCCATTACTCTCTCCCTCCGTATGGAATGTCGTTTCTACTTAGCAGCGACAGGCATCCCGGTCATAGGTAAGCAACCTTCCATTTGGCATGTATTTTTTAACTGCGTCCTTACCGAGTATATCCTCTGTCTGGCATATGATATCATCATTTATCAAATCTAACATTGCTTGCTCGCCTTTCATCTGTCCTAACATGTTAAATTTCGGAACATATTTAGGTATGTCGCGTTTGAGAGCATGGGGTTCTTTATTACATACATCAAGTTGAATAGCAAAATCGTCATCATTTGGGGTGCAATAAATTAATCGACGTCATAATCCAAAGAAGAATCTAACATCAACGGGGCTATAGCATTTTCAAATGTGTGGGAGGTATTATGTGGAATAACATATCTCGAAGCATTACTTGTGAGCTCCATTACACAGTGTGGAGGTTAATAAAAGTGGGAATACACTCAACTTAATCTTATTAACAACAAATGCAACAAGACTTGGCATTACAGATAATAGATAAAGGGAAAAAACAATTATTGTTAGTTGACATCATCCACATCATCATCGTGATCGGTTGGGTCTATAATATCTTTACTAATAATGAGTTTTCCAGATAGAGAATGAGAATTATGTAATCAAATTTTCGTGGTTAAGTATGTCTTGCCGCAATTAGTAACACCCCTATTATCACCCTTGCATGGTATGCAAAGAGGTTGAGCATGTCACCTTTAAAGCATGGCTATGGGAACACATGTTCCATGGTGAAGGTTTTATATAAAACTACCGTGTAGATTACTGATTAGACCTCTTTTATTTATAGCATTGCACAAAATCGAAAATAAATAACTACATAGTTTTAAATAGAAGGAGATTTCATGATTTTTCTCTTTTTAGTGATATATAACAAAACTAAAAAATACATAACTTCACACACTACATTAACAATTTATATTATATCATCATCATCATTGTCTTCTCACGCTTCATCAAGTACGAATGATTCACCGTCATTGTTTTCCTCCGTTTGCGAGATGTCGGTTTGATTTTAATTCCCTGTCATGATCGTCGTCGTCGTCGTCGTTGTTGTTGTTGTGTTCACTTCCGCAGCGCTGTTGTTCGCATGACGCGGAAAATAAATGGAAATAAGATGGAGTCGTCTCCACCATAAGTGGTTTGATCTTCCGCCCGTCGATGCTTCCGCTTTCTCCTCCGCCCCCTCCTCCTTCTCCTCCTCCTTCGCATGCCCGCTGATCGTGACCGCACCTGCCGTCTCCTCCTCCTCTTCCTCACTTCCCTCCCCCCCTTTGGACAGATATTTAATGTCTGGGTGACCATTCGCCATCGATTTATAGGTATTTAGATACCAACGTTTGTCGTCATATAATGACAGGCCAGATTTTTTTTGTCCGCGTAGTTGTCATTCGACCATTAACATTAACATTGCTAACTTGGTTGAAGGTGTGCACCTCTTTCTGATGAAGAATACGACGGAATCTCTCATGTTTAAGCTTTCTCTTTTCTGATCGACATGAATTGCACCTGAAGTTGATTGGTTGTTGTTCAGAAGCAAGGAATATGTCTTGGGTTTCAGATTGGAATTTCCCCTGTCTCAGATTTTAATAGACCGAGCTTCTCCTTAACAGTTTCAGTGTACAGTGGGTGGTCCTGACTAAAACTAGAAGTGTCAAGCCACTTTTTCAGAGGAGACATTGAAAAATCTTTATAGATATCATCTGTCTCAACGGAGAGAATATACCCTGTCTGTGTCGGAGTAACAAAGTTTTACCTTCTCCGGGCTTTATCACTTTATAATAAAACTTGTAAAGCCTATATTTTGCCAGTTCCAGGATGGTAAACCCGACATATTGCGGGTAGTTCATGGCCACTGTCTTTGCCCTTGAAATTGTTATTACGCGGTTCGGAGCGAGGGGGATGAGTCTTTTCAAAAGATGGTCTCATATCTTTTTCAGAATTTTAGACGCCTTACACACCATGCTTGCTTTTTTCACCTTTTTCAGAGGGTTCATTAAGCATCTGCCAAACATGCTGTTGGAAAGAGTTTTAAAGCACAACTGTTGTGCTTTGTCAGTAGCTTCGCGACGGGTTTTGATATTTTCACGAATAAACGGTCACAGATATTTATTCTGCGATAATTCATGTATCTCGTGCACTTGTTCTACCACAACCCCTAATTTGATTAACAGCTGTAGATGTTTCAGTAGAACGAGGTAATTCTTTTTATTCTTTGAAGGAATGTGCCTGTTCTGCGATATTAGGAGCTATTTAGAAAGAGGGGACAGGTCTTGCTTTCTTATCTCCAAGTGGTGGATAAGAAGAGGAAGCTCATCAGTTTTTCTCGCCACTTCGGACGGCAACCGCAGATCAACTTCCACCCAGTGGCCAATATCACCGCTTTCGTCGCGGTTGGACAAACACCTTGCCACAAACTCCATTTTTCCGAATATTTCCATAGTGTAATTTTTCGGACATCCCTGTGACGTATAGACTGCTAAAGTCCAGGTAAGGAATAAATGTGTCTCCTTCCTTTTCAGGGGTTGACAACCGGGTTATTTGCCACTGTATGAAGTCGAACACCTTTGTTAATCTTCCTCTCACCGAGCACTCGATTTTGCGCGCCAATACAGGGTCTGAGATGAGCTCCAATTCGGCTTTTGTCATTTTTAAAAAATGCGTTGTATGCATATCCTGGCAAGCTGACGTAATTTACCATGTCGAGATCATACTTTTTGACAAGTGTAGACCTCCACTCGTTAAGCACGTGAGCCAGCAGATCCACATCCACACGCAGGTAGCATTCTGCATAATCCCCGAGTGTGCGACATCCGGCGGCTTCCCATACTCTCAGCTCGTTGTCATATTCCTCCTTTGTGATAGTCTCCCCCGTGAGAGAACTATAAAAATATTTTGTTGAGGGGAGGGAAATATCATCAAGCTTCTCAACACCGTCAAGTTACTCATAAGGGAATATACCTTTCCCAGTCAGGAGTAATGCCCTGGCTTCGTTCGACAGGTATTGCACGAGATGTGTTACGTATTTCAACGGGCGACCACTCTCGATGTGCGTCTTGGCGAGGGAGCTTAAACTGCCGTTCATAGACGCCATTCTATCAAGGAAAGTCAGATTATTAATTTCCACAGAGTGATATCTGAGTCCCTGTTTCACAAGAACGTTTATGTTCAATCAGCCTGCATCTCTTTGAGCAACAACCTGAGATAGTATGAATGGTTGTGCGGTATGCACGGCATTTTGGTGTGGTGGTTCTTCATTTGAATATTACATCGTGCACAGTATGCTCCGATGTAATTATGTCCTTGTTTCATGTGGTCGTGATGCCTGTGCTTCTGCTGCTGATTAGGAAATTTCTGGTGGCATATTCGACATGTCTTTGCGTTGTTATGCACATGTTGGTCTTCAACTGACATGTGGAGAGGGTAGTAGTGCATGGTTTTCACAATATCCGGCCATTTGGCAGACAGGCTTTCTATGAAGTGGGTAACAGCATTAGCTCCTTTATATGTGCAGCTGTGGACGATATCAGCTCTTCTGTCGATGACAATGTACCCATATTGTGATACACATCTGCTTCCTGCCTTGATTTTATCAATGTACGCCTCGAAGTCGTAAATGCAGATGTGCGAGGGGCTATAGGCCTTTCCATAGTTTGTAAAGGAAAGCTTGCTCCCGGGAAGAAATGATTGCCCGTGTTCCTGTGTCTGCAGGTGAAGACATCTGTAAATTTGTCAGAATCTGTGATGAGACATGCATGTTCATTTTCAAGCAGAAGCAGATGAAAGAGTAGTCACTTCTTGTGGTCTTCTTTCCCTTTCCTCACTTGTGTAAGTGTTTCCCAGCTGGTCGGGAGATTTGCACATCGTACCTGATGTATCGTGCGTATTAACATCTCTCGCGAGTCTTTTCTTGCATTTTCCAGCTGCTAGTAGTTTTCCAGCGGCAAGGAATCTTATGACACAAGATTTACCTCTTCCCTCTAGCTTGAGGGACAAGAATTTGAGATATTGTAATGACGTGTGCTGAAATCCTATCCAGATCGAGACCGCTCCCCTCATCGGTTATCCACTCTTCCAGTCTGGCTTCCACCTCCTCGCTCCATCCGCACACAGTTCTGCATTCTTCATCAGAAGTAATGATATAGCTGTGCAGGATTAAATTTTTTTATGTCTCTGACTTCTCCCGACGCGAGGTCTGTTCGGGTTAGTACGGTGAGTTTGAAGAATGTCAGCGAAATATTCTTCATTTCTGCGAAGGTATTCTGTGGGATCTGGCTGGTCACAATTGGGGATGCTAAAACCCAGCCTTAGACATGCTCCTCGGAAGAGTTCATTCCGTGAAATAAGTGCGGCGCCTCCACATCGTCGTCGTCTCTGTCGTCGATGCCGTCTTTACTATCTTCGCTGTTACTATCTCCGAGTTTAATTCCTCTGTTGTGGACTCGTTCATGTTGAAAACAGGACCGGGGCGCGGTGAGGCGACGGAGCTCTTTGACAAGCAATAGGGTTTGGTTGCTGTTGTTGCAACAGAGCTCTGTCAACTTCAGGTTGCGGCGGTGGATCTTTAAGCGATCCGGGGGTGTGCATTCCCTGCAATGAAGGAATTTGTCATTTTCTTAATATAATGAATCAGAATCGATATTGGTATTAAAGAATGTTAAAATGCACTTTGTATTGGCTGCTTACCTTGCAAGGAGGATTGAGGAAGGATCTTAGCACCCTTGGACACCTTCCCCGTGCCGGCTGTAAGAATTAGAGCAAAAGTTGTTAACATTATATTTACTCTGATGTCGCAGTTAACTACATTTTTAATAAATAAATAGTAATAACACCATGCATTCGTGGGTTTGTTATAAGTTTTACTTTCAGTGTGATTTATCTTACTTTGATACTTTTGCCCTCAATACTGGCAGAAACAGTCAGTTCGAGCCATGGTGTGCACTTTCACAGGAGGCGATGCTAATGTTTAGATGGACTAATTCGCTTCTTTTATATCGGGGGATGGGGATGCATTTCACAGAAGTTACAATATGCATATTTTACTTTGGTGCTTGCTTTCATCCTTGCAAGAATACCATAGTAGAACTATAGAAAAAGTTTGCAAAGAGTAATAATATTCATATAATTTGTGTAAGTTCTTGTAAATCAGTAATACATACATCGATGTGTAATGCTATGGTTACATAATTTGTGTATAGGTGCCATAGGGAAGCTTGGGGAGGGGGGAGGGTTCCGTTATTGGTGAGCGGCTCAAGTAGAGGAGATCAAAAGTGGAGGATGAGTTTCTGGTTCAGGTCAATATAATCCATCTCTATTATATCTCTTAGTCCATGCTATTTAGTTATTGACTTAAATTACTAATATCTATCAGTGTAAATGTATTCTTTTCATAGTCTTTGTAAGAGATATGTTCTAGTTTTATGATCCTTCGAGTGAAATATCTAATATTGCTTACAGGTGAATGCGCACAATAGTTAATTTCAATATATTCATTTGCCTGGAGCACAAGTAAATCCATTATTCAGATGCGTTATGGACAATCATTACTTATTACATCTGCTCAAAGATAGAAGGAAAGACTTCCGATAATCATTTGACTATTTCTTAACCATGGTAAATACACTAAATGAACTTATATTACAGCAGGTATGGGTTAATTTCGATATATTCATTTGACTGGTGCACAAGTGAATTCATAATTCAAATGCTTTATGAACAATTATCACATGCATAAGTCACTTGTACATCTGTTCAAATATGGTTGAGAAAGAGAAATTCTGAAGTCGCATGCCAACACAAAATACCCTATGATTACCTGACTATGATTACCTGTACCTATTGTGGTAAGCTGGCTAAGTCGGCGAACTTGGGTTTTCACATCCTGTAATCATTTACTACAAATTAAGAGGTCAATTAGCCGAGCAGAAAGCAGGTATTTATCGAAGTGAATTATAGGGCCCTGTAATTACTTAGCACGAAGTGAGAGGTCATTTACCTGAGTAGAAAATAGGTATTTAGCCCTTAAGGACACCGGCTCATTTACCACTAGGCAGACTCCTCATTTACCGCTAGGCAGGCACATCGAAGGGATGCAGAATCAATTGCCATTTATTGATACTATTGACAGGGCATGTCATGAGTTACAAGTCTTACACTTATTTGAGGATCATTTAAAAGCAATTAGCAGTTGGTACATGGCGTGGATGCCTAACCACATTATCTACATGGAGTGTACATGACACAGGTCATAAGGTCATGTTACAACATATGACATAATCAGGTCACAACCGGACAGAAGATCAAGGCTGGTCCACTGTGTCCTTTTTGCATTTACTCTTGTCATAACATTAACGTAGACTATTATTGTAATCCTTTATTGTAGTTCTTCATTGATACAAATCTGTTTTATATATACCAAACAAAATATGGCGTTATAGACTCCACATGACAGGGAAGTGGATGCAGACAAAGGAACATTTTTGATGTTCATTCCACTGATTCCACTCATGAGGTTCAATCTACATATGAGTAGACTAACACTGACTAGGCGACCGCGCGTTTCCAACCCCGCGGTAGCTGCCGCCTATTGTGAACAGGCTCTAAAGTTATCAAGCTGGGATTAACCTGGTAATACAAGTGCATAATATTTGAAATGAAATGCTTAAGAAAGTATATGAAGAAACTGACATTACCTGTTTTAATTTACTAATCGGATGTTAATGCCCTCACCAACTATACTGGTTACTACTTACTCTGGCTAAGGATAAATGCTCTCATGAAATTTATTTATTAAGAGAATAATAATGATAATCATATAAAATCAAAATAAATAGACAAAGGTGTGAGATAATCGCCTGTTGCTTCTATTTATATATCAGTTAAACACTAATTACCGTTTTGATTGATAGTTCGCTTGCCGGAAGAACGCGGCAGTATTATACATACATGTTCTGTTGTCCCTTGTTCAGGCACGAAACATCTGTATTGCATATATAATCAAGTTATCTGTAATTTAGATGTAACTGGGATTCTCCAACTTTGAGGAAGAAAACAGCTGATGTTCTCCTGCCAAGACATTCAGTAACGTTTCGCAAAACGCGAAACGTTACTTTCCCGCCAATTGATATATATCATTATTGATATATACTAAAAAAAGATAGAATGCCACAAAATGACATGTGATATCAACGTCTAGTATTAATCTCCTATCCTTATTCACTGACCCATCGATAACAATTTAGACTTAATACACGCAAGCCAACCGTGGTAACTTCAACTTTTCCACTTCTCTCAACTACCTAGTTCGAAAATCAGTGAAGCAGGTATGGCAAGTCTATAGTATTAGAAAATAATACTTAACTGCACATATATATCTAGTGATATGATTTTTTAATAGATTTTATATCCGTGTATTTTCCAAGTGTACGTATTTTTACATAGCAAGACATTTGAAAATGAGGATCTCTGGCTCCTGGTACCAGCACTCCAACCCGCATCGCTGGACATGATACAGCGATGCGGGTACAGTGGCCAAGGAGATTGACCACATTCTTGTTAGCATACGATGGAGGATCCTCCAGAACTGCAGGGTTTACCAGAGTGCCGAGTTCTGTGGCACTGACCATAGGCTGGTTGTGGCTACCCTGCGGGTCCACTTCAAAACTCCCCGTCCCTCCAGTGGCCACCCTAAGGTGTTTCACCTAGACAGACTAAGGGAGGAGGAGTGTGCCCGTGGGTTCACCATGGCAATCTCTGACCGATTCACAGAACTCGACAACCTGTTGCTCAGTTGCTCTGTGGGAGCTCTTCAAGCGCGTAACACTCGAAGCAGCCCAGGAGTCCATTGGCATACGCCCGAGGGCAAGGCAAAAATCCATCTCCCTGGAGACATTAGAGGACACTGAAGTGTGTCGCATGACCCGGCTGAATGGTAATCAAGTCTTGTGTCGCTCCATGGTGTGTAGGGCTCAGACACTACTGATAAGGGACAAGGAACAGTTCATCAGGAATCTTGCTAAGGAGATTGAAGGCCATTTCTTGGTAAACGACCTTCGCCCTGCCTACCAAGCCCTGAGAAAGCTGAACTCTAATCCCTCCTCACAGATGACTGCAGTCCGATCAGCAGATGGACAGATCATCTCAGATCATGTTGGGGTTCGTGAATGTTAGGCTGAGTATTTTGAGCAGTTTTACCAGGTAGACTCTCCAACAGTTAGCTTGGATGCAAGCAATGTCACAGTGCCATCAGCAAGAAACCTCCTATCCTAACAGAGGTTATGATGGTGATTTCCAAGCTGAAGAGTGGGAAAGCTGCAGGCATATGTGATATCCCTGCTGAACTGCTAGAGGCTAGGGGTGAACCTATGGCTCGGGGCCTGCATACAGTCCTGACTGCCATCTGGCAGTCTGGTACCAATCCCCATGACCTGCTGAGGGGCGTGGTCAACCCTCTCTGGAAAGGGAAAGGGGATTGTTGGGATTGTAGCACCTACCGTGGCATTACACTGCTGAACATACCAGACAAGGTTCTGACCCACATTCTTCTGAAACAGATCCGCAACCACCTACTGAGGCATCAGAGAGCAGATCAGGCTGGATTTACTCCTGGCAAGTCCACAATAGACCATATAATTGTGGAACGCCGTCGTGAGTTTGGTTGTGGATTGCTTGCTACCTACATCAACCTCAAGAGGGCATTTGACTCAGTGCATTGGGAATTGCTATGGGAGATCCTGAGACTCAGGGGAATTCCAACACAGATTATTGACCTAATAGCAAGCCTTTATACTGGTACTGAAAGTGCTGTAAAGTGTGGTGGGGTCTGTCGAACTTCCTTGTTAATTCAGGGGTGAGGCAAGGCTTGCACCAACACTTTTCAATACCTGTATGGACTGGATAATGGGCAGAGCTACTAGCCAAAGTCAGTGTGGAGCAACACTAGGCAATATCAAGGTCTCAGACCTTGACTTTGCCGACGATGTTGCTATCCTATCTTAGTCCTTGGAGTCACTGGTGGCGGCTCTTGATGCATTTAGCAATGAGGCGAAGCTCTTAGGCCTAGATGTCTCCTGGACCAAGACCAAGATTTAGGACTTTGTTGGCCTGTTAGGGGAACCTGTTCAGTCGATCCATGCTTGCAGCGAGGACGTTGAAGTTACAGAGAGTTTACATACCTTGGTAGCGTTGTCCATATCTCTGGGCTGTCAGACCAAGAAGTCAATAGAGCCATGAACTCAATGAACAAGAGCATTTGGAGATGTCGGTACCTATGCAGAAGGACCAATCTGCGTGTCTTCAAGTCCTTGATACTGCCAGTTTTGCTCTATGGAAGTGAAACCTGGACTCTATCCAGTGTCTTGGAGTCTTGTCTCGATGCCTTTTGTAACATGTCCCTTCACAGGATCATGGGGTACAGTTGGCAGGACCACGTGTCCAACCGGCAGTTACACGGTGAGACAGGCATGGGACCTGTTACTTGCATAATCCGGGATCGCCAA
>NC_051391.1:24887493-24889993 GCF_015228065.2 Penaeus monodon | reverse complement strand
ATGGATTTTGATTTCCATTTACCTGAATATTCTCATATGAACGTGTTATAACGTGTTCAAACATGAACCCATAAATGCGGGTAATAATGCATCGTCAAGGCACATTTCAAGCAATATGGAATCCACCAAAATCGAGGCCAGGACAAACATTAACTTCATGGTGAACCTCGATTTGGGAGTATATGCAAATCCAATTGACGCTCTGGAACAATTTTATGGTGACAATGCCTCAAAGATATCAACAACCTACAAATGGATAAGTCGGTTTAGAAGTGGAAGAAACGAAATTGAAGATGAGCTCCATGAAAGATGATGGCTACTGTCTTCTGAGATGCAGAGGGGATTTTTCTGGTTGACTTCCTCGAGAACAAGACAACAATTACATCTGCTCATTATGAATCCGTTTTGAAAAAACTGTTAAAAAATCTCAGAAAAACGCTCTGAAAAGTTGCATCAACGCGTTCTCTTCCACCACGATAATGCACCCGCTCCGGCGCACGGCAGAAAAGAGCTGCGCTACGTGAATTTCGAAGGGAAAACGTCCGACATCCACTTTACAGCCTCGATTTAGCCCCGACTTTTTTTTTGTTTCCAAACTTTAAAACCTTCACTGAAAGTACCAAATTTCCATCAACTGAAGATGTAAAAAGAGCTACTCTGCCATGGTTCAGATTACATGATCTTCAGATTTACTCTGACGGACTTAAAGGCTGATGTCAACGTTTGCGGAAGTATATTGACCTTATATAATGGAGCATATGTTAAGAATAAGCATCATAAAAGAAACCGTTTGTGTTTGTGTGTGTGTGTGTGTGTTTTTATATATATATATATATATATATATATATATATATATATATATATATATATATATATATATATATATTATTTTTCTTCCCTGAAGAGTCCAAACAGGTAACCCCGTAGTATTCACTCTCACTCCGCCGGAATGCCACATGGAGATCCGGTATGGGTATGGGACCGCTGGCACTCGGGTTGCTGGTCCCGTGCGGGTTGGTGACCCTCTTACACTTGTGATTTACATGCGATCCGAGTTCGGTAAGTTGTATTTCTTGTTGTCTATATTTTGTATGTAACATTTATTGCTTATATATTGGTGTTTATTTTATTTTATTCTGCTTCTGTTATGTGAGTATAAGAAAATACATTTATAATTATTTAAAGTATTATTCTTAACTGTTGTGCAGAGGGCTTTGACATCGTGGTGAGTGATTGTTACGCACATAATGGAGGCAACAAACGCATTGCTCTCATCGACCATTATGGGTAAGTAATGTTTTAACTCACTATGGAAAAGAAATCGAAGATCATAGTCAAATACTTGAAAAAAAGAAGTCTGTATTAGCATCACAATATGATTTCTGTCGTGAAATATCCACATATTAGCATTACCAAAAATAATTATGCAGGCTGTAATAGTACGATATTAACTGAAACACAATTAGCATCATTGATATTGAATTGTGATAATGCCATTAAATAAATGTATTGAATAGTACTCACTTTTATCGGAAATGGTGACAAACTCTTAAAGCTCAATAATCAAAAGCTGATGTGTCATTCTCTGTCCCTTAAGATGCCCCGTGGACGAAAAATTGATCAGCCATTTCGAAGGATCGTGGACGACCGACGGTGTTTATGAAACACAGGTGTATGCCTTCATGAAGACCTTCAGGTTCACTGGATCTCCAGCGTTGTACATAGAATGTGATGTCAGGATGTGTCACGGCGATTGTCCGGTTCGTTTTCCCGCTAGGACGCCACAAACACTGTCAAATCATCTAATGCCATTTGAACAACTTTAGTGTTCGATACAAAAAGTTTACGCCGCTTGATCCATCTCCACAGACACAACCATGCCATTGGCGGCGTGGAAAGGTGCAAAAGAGGTCGGTGCAGAGCGATGACGCCATCGGTACCAAGCCTGCCAATATCTCAGAAAGTCTGAGCCTGTTTCAAGCGTTGCAAGTCATACGGGACGATCAGGCTCTTCATGGGAGTCAGAGTAAGTATGGACGACCCACGCCAACACGTCTGCGGGAAAGGGAAAAAGGGGAGGTATTAGAAATTAGAATGATAATCATGATAATTAATGATAATAAAATAGCAGCAATCAGAATGATGATAAAAAAGATATTTATTCCTTAAAACCGCAATAACAACTACAACAGCAATAAAAATAATGATAATGATAATGATGATGATAATTATTATCATCATAATAATTGCTAAAATAATAATGAGGCTAAAATGATAATAATGATGATAATAATAATAATAATTATTATTATTATAATAATAATGGTAATGATGATGATGATAATAATAATAATAATAATAATGATAATAATAATAATAATAAAATAAATAATAATTAATAATAATAATGATAATATTAATAATAAAAAAAAGAATGAAATAATAATAATATAATAATAAATAATAAATAATAATATAAACAAATAATAATAATAATAAT
>NC_051391.1:24882409-24887393 GCF_015228065.2 Penaeus monodon | reverse complement strand
AATGAAATAACAATATGATAAGATGAATAATAATAATATATATAATAATAATCAAAAAAAATTCATCATTATAATAATTATCAACAATCTCATTATTCTCAATTTTTTTATCTTTCTTATCATGACTAAGCCAAAAGGGCTGCCCGAAACGACCCAGGCCAGAGCTAGACTCTGAGTCCGGACCTCCCAGGTGTTTCCCACATTTTAAGGTTCCCTCTATACCTGAAGGCTTCGACAATGCCTACCAACTGGTAAGAGCACTGGAGATGCATCGAAAAATCCAGTTGTCAATCCGGGTTGTCAGAGACCAGGGCATGATTATCATGCCCAAAGACCTAGCCACCTTGAATTTCCTGCAGGAAACCAAGGAGCTTAATGATTGGAGGAAAGGTGTCTCCCGCCACTCAGTCCCGACGATGGGAGAGTCAAGATGGTGCTACTTGGCTTCTCACTATCATATGATGTGGATGTGATCACATCACACCCACAGGTCGTGGACGCTTCCCGAATGTCGAAAGGGAAGAGCTCAACCAGGTAAGTCCTGGTGACTTTGAAAGGAGCCCCAATCACTACCCTTGATCTGGGTAACTGGGGCTCCTACAGCTCAAGAATATATGTACCTGAGCCACGTCGGTGTTACAAATGCCAAAGATACGGTCACCATCAGGCTAGCTGCAAGGCCAAGGCAAGGCAAGGCACACAACACCGAGGTGTGCCTTAAGGTCCACATGGAAGGCCAAAGGAACACAAAAGCCAAATGTTCCAACTGTGCCAAGGGGCATCACGCCTGGAGCCTGGCTTGCTCTGCCAGGAAAGAGGCGGCCCTCAGGTGATAAGAGGTTGCTCCTGCTCCCTCAGGCACCCATGTCTAGGGACAGAACAAATGAGAAAAGCCTTCCCGACCTCCTAAGAGGAAGGCAGCCCCTCCACAACCGACAGCGGATATCTCCAATAAAAAGGAGATTCCCACCATTTCTAAAATGCAGAAAAATATCCACAGGAATAAAGATTCAAAGAACACTGCAAAAGCCTCCCCATGAGACGATAATCTCCTCTTTGACGAGGAAGATATGACTCTCCTGTTGACTGGTGTAGTCACTGCAGTAGCAACAACTTTGGGGAGGTCCAGTGTGGAGGCGGAAAAGGCAGTCACGGTCGCCAAGATAATGACCCAGACTGCTGCAGTCCTGAAAGGGAGGAAGCTGAACAGAACCAAAGCAGCTTCACCCTCACCCCAGGATAAGACTCCCCTCCCTACCTTAACCCTGGCCACACCCTCATAGGCAGAGCCAGCACAAGCTGAATCTGTGCAGCCAGTGCCAGAACATCCTGACCTTACTCAGGTAAAGTCAGCAAAGAGAAAAGATACACAGACAGTCTGAAGTGAGAAAAGCCAAACAAAAGTAAGAGCTTCCAGTGGACCCATGGTTAGCCTGACAACAGATGAAGATCCTCAACCAGTGAGGACTTCACAATTCTGTTGTCAGGCTCCAACACAACTGACTCTGAAGCCTAATATAAAGATGTCTCTTTATATGCATTGCTTTTTCCTTTATTAGAGACAGTCTGCCTTCAATGGATTATTATCTAATGGTTTTCATTAAAACATCTCTAGTCACCGGTGATTTCCCATTGCTTCGGAGACACAGACGAAGTCAATAACTATCGCCCGATTACCATACTACCTATACTATCTAAAACCCCATAACGGGAGCCGCCTTGTGCGGTGGGGGGACTTGAGGTCCCAATGATCTGGAGAGCCGGACCGGAGGGATACCCATACTGGAGTGGTCACCAGTGAGGGATGAGACAAAATGGTTTCCCACCCCTGGTTCATTCCATCTTGGACCAGGGAGAAATCTCTCACGTGTCTTTGCTGTGTGTGGCGTCCCGTATTACAGGAGACAGGAGTCCTGGAGGTTGATCAATGCTGCATGCTGTGCCCTGCAACTAGCAACACACCTCTTTGGTCCTTTATTCTTGATCAAGGCCCGGTCAGGTCAATCAGCTGGTCAAGCAGACACTGTTTAGTCGATAGCACATAGGTCTCGCAACTGCCATCAGTACTCTAATAGTGGCTGTGTATATTTCCTCACTACCCCTGTGGCTGTTGGGAGATTTTGAGCCCAACTATAGCTTCCCCTCATTGGACTCCATGGTGGGTGGGGGGTGAGGAAATGAAAAATTCAAATTTGTATGAGTACTACAAATTTACAAAGATCTAGCTCTCTCCCTGACGACTTATGCAATCCCCTGGCCATTCCCTCTGGAACATCACATGTTGTCGCTCTGGAACCTTTCCAGCTTCCAAAGGGCAAGAATGGGAATCATAATGGTTCCCGAGCTCCCAAACAAGATAAGAAGAAAAGTCCTCCTCCATCTATTAAGGAAATTTTACCTGGTAAATATGAAAGTATCTCATATAGTAAGTACCTAGTAGTAAAGACCATCGATGGTGTATCAGTCATGGATCTTGATATTTTTGAAGTACATTGGAAAATAGTGGAGGTGTGTCAATGTGATTCTCGCATCACCCCACAGTGAGATGGTAGCCTGATAATTGAGGTTTTGTTACCAGACGAGAGTGACCATCTGAGTGCGATATGTGACATTCCTGGGGCTCAAGTTTTATGTTCTCCTCTCAAAACACTCAATCAGTGTAAGAGAATTGTCTTTTCCCGAGACCTGATGAGGTATTCAGAGGAGAAACTGTTAGAGGAACTAAAGAATTTTAATGTAGTGGCAGTAAGACGTTTTAAGAAGAAAGTTGATGGTTTGGAACAGTCGACACCAGTTTTCCTTCTAACTTTTGAAATGTTAGTCCTTCCAGAATCAGTTGAGGTGGCATGGTACCGTCTCAAGGTAAAGCTATATGTGCCCAACCCTATGTCAGGGTTATGGGCATGGAGCCAACTCTTGCTGTTTTGAGGAAAATGGACAACCTAGAGTGTGTGTAGAGTGTGGTACAACAGGTCATCAAGGAGATGAAAATTGTTCAGGCCCAGTATGCTGTTGCCACTACAAAGAAGCTCTTGAAGCTTCTTCAAAGCAATGTAAAAAGTGCAAATTTGAAAAGGAAGTATTAGTAATAAGGAGCAAGGAGAAAGAAAATTAGTTTTCCAGAGGCAAAGTGACGTGCACACCCAGGGATTTTTTTTGCTTTGGTTCTAGCCCATCCTTCCAACCTTCCCTTGCCCCCAATACTTCTTATACTACACACTCTGTCACTACCTTTAAGCCTCAGTCCTCAATTGCTGAAACTGCATTCTGGCGAGTTGTTCCACCAGAAACAGAGTAGGAGTGAGGAGTCTGTCGAGGATACTCCTCCTCCCAGGTAAGGTCTTTAGAGCCATCAGTCAAGGCTCCAGAGGCCTCAGCGGTGACAGCTCCAGCTGCCACCACATCTACAGGGGCTTCCGCTACTAGGAAGAGTGCCCCTGAAGCAAAGACTCAGGTCCATCCTTTGCCCAGGCTAAGAAATCCTGAGCCTGTCAAAAGAAAACAACCCCTCTTAAGATTCTCTCAAGATCCTGGAAAGGAACAACCTAAAGGTGTGGGGCAAACATTGACCACAGGTGCTGCCAAACACCTTATGTGAAGAGGTAGCTTGAAGAACTGGATATCCAATGACATAGTCAGGGAATTCATGCAAAATGGGAAGAACTGCAATATCTGATAGCTTCATGTAACCCAGTTTGTGTATGCCTACAAGAGATTATGACCAGGGAAAATTGTCCGATTTCCCTGAGGGGATTCCAAATTCAAGTCCATTATGGGACCTTTGATAATGGACCTCATGGTGGAGTAGCAGTAATGGTACGTCAGGATATTCCCTTCCAGGCCATCCACCTGCAGACAACACTGCAGGTGAGAATAGGCTTGACACGACCTTACACTGTTGCATCCATCTACCTTCCTCCACATAGTCTCAACATAGATGATTTGGAAGATCTACTTGGGCAGTTGCTATATCCATTTCTACTCTTAGATTTCAATGGTCAGCATCCCCTCTGGGGAGACAATTTGTGCAACCCTCGAGGAAGGGGCTCGGAGTCCTTGTTCTTAAGAGTAGATGCAGTTTTACTGAACAGTGACACTCCCATACATTTCCAAATTCAAACTGGGACATTCTCCAATATAGACCTGTCAGTTGGTTCACCTGATTCACAGTTGAATTTCATTTGGCAGGCCATGGAAGACTTATATGGAAGCGACCACTTTCCAATACTTTTGGAGGAGGTGAATAGTATTCCAGCCAGTGGAGTGCAGAGATGGCGACTTGAACATGCGGATGGAATCCTTGTAGATCAACTACAGTATTGCAAGGATCTGTGAATGATTTCCATTGTGTTCAAGATGCTGTTAATCACTTCACATCACGAATTCACCTTGCAGCAGAAGCATCCATTCCCAAAAGTAGCGGGCAGTACCATCAACCTCCGGTACCATGGTGTGATGAATGCCAAGAAGCTGTCAGAGCAAGAAAATTGTATTAAGGCAGTTGAAACGACGCCCCAGCGATGTAACCTTGATCCATTACAAAAAGACCTGAGCCAAGTCCAGGTGAGTGCTAAAAGAGGCTAGACAGACATCATGGAGACAGTATGTCTTCTCGATTAACCCCCTTAGCATGGGTATGGGACAAGATGCGTAAGATCGCTGGAAAGAGCACATCTATGTCACCACCTGCTTTGAAGATAGATAGCATAAACATATCATGGGTTCAAAATTTTCCCAAGCAAGACCATGGCTACATTTCCACAAACGAGGAAAGTTCCATCCTTCACTCAATTTAGGTGCAAGTCCACTGCAATTTGTCCAAGAGGTGAAGTACTTGGGTCTAATTTTTTACTCAAGGCTTACATGGGTGCCTCACATCAAACTGTTAAAAGTGAAGGCTACAAAAGCGCTTAGTATTTTGCGCCTATTCGTAGTAAGCTTGACTATGGATGTGAGGCTTATTCATCTGCAACTCCCACTCTTC
>NC_051391.1:24872728-24877309 GCF_015228065.2 Penaeus monodon | reverse complement strand
TAAAAAATAATAAGAATAATAAAATAATAATAAAATATTTTAAAATAAAATAATAATAATAATAAAAAAAATGATAAAAATAAAATAATAATAATAAAAATAAAAAGGGCTAAATAATATAAAAATAATTATTATTATAATATAATAATAGTAGAAACTAAACATAATAATTCACACATATAATTTTTAATGCCATCTTTAATACAATTAAGACAATTGCACTAATAATTGCGAAAATCATCTTTGAAATCAAAAAAACGTCTTTTTTGGGTATCTCTATAAAATATCGCTGAATTATCCGCTTTTCGATTTTTTTCTTTTTCCTTTTTTATTATAAATGGACAATATTACTGTTTTGTCATCATTTTTACTCTTTATCATCTTTCCCATCATTCTCATTATCATTATTTCTTTAGATCATTATGTCATTTTAAAATCTTTTTCATTATTATTGCAATTATTATCTAATTATCATCATTATTATCGTAATTATTTCTGTTATGGTAAGCGTTTTTGTAATTTTCTAATAATGATAACAAAAAACAAAAATAAAAAACAAAATAGTAAATAATAACGATTTTATAATAATTATTTAATCATTATTTAATTATTATCGTGTTGTTGTAATTATTAGATATAAATAAATCTAAACTAAAGATAATAATATCAAATAAGGGGAAAAAAATTAAAGTTATTTTTTTTATTAATTTTTATTATTATTTTTATTATTATTATTTTTATTATTCTATTATTATTTTTATTTATTTTTATTTTTTTATTTTTATTATTATTATTATTTTTATTTTCATTATTATTATTTTTTTATTTAAATTTTTTCGACAGTTATAATATTCTTTTTGTTATAATATTTTTAAAAATTAATAAAACAATAATGATAATAATAAAAAAAAAAATTATAATAAAATAATAATTATAATAAAATAATAAAAACAATATATAATAATAATAATATAAAAAAATAAGATGATAAAAATAATAAAAATAAGATAATAATAATAATATAATAATATAAGAATAATAATATTATAATAAAAAATAAAATTATTATAATTATTTATAATTATTATATTATTATTATTATATTTTTTAATTATCATTATTATTCATATTATTAAATTTATTATTTTTCTAAATTATTATTTTAAAAATATAATATAATAACAAACAACAAAAATAATAAAAATTTAATAATTAATAATATAGTAATAATAATAACAATAATAAAAAAATTTAAATTTAAAAATATCTAAATAAAAATAATAATAAAATGAATAAATTAATAAAATAATAACAATATGATATTTAATAAAAAATAATAATGAATAACAATAAAAATGATAATAATAATAATATTATTATTATCATTTTTTTATATTATTATTATACTTTTTTTATATATAATAATAATAAAAATAATAATAAAAAAATATAATAATAAAATGATTAAATAATAAAAATAAAAATTATTATTATTGGTATTTATTATTTTTATTATTATTTATCATTATTTTTTATTATTATTATTATTATTATTATTATTATAGGGTATTATTATTATTATTTTTATTATTTTATTATTTCTATAGTATTTTTAAATTTAATTTCTTCATTATTCTCATGATTAATAAATTACGTTTAATTACGCTATATTACGAAATCATCATAAAATTTAAAAAAAAAAGGGCATTTTAAGTATATTTTCAAGGATATATTTGCTAGATTTGCTGGTTTTTCGACGTTTTTTTATATGGACATTTTATTAACATTTATATCATTGTCATCATTAAACATGATATCTTCATTTCATCATTATTGCAATTATATCATCAATCATTATTATCACATTATTACATTATTGCGTAAAATATGCTTTTTTATAATTATATAAATAATAATAATAACAACAAAAATAAAAACAAAAATTTAATGAAAATAATAACGACTTTATGATAAATACTCATCATATCTATTCTAATATATATCGAGTATCTTGCAATTATTACATTTATAATAATTTTATTTTGCATTATGCCATAATATAAGAACAATATGATATAATAACAACAACATAATAAATATATTAATATTTTTAATTATCATTATGGTCATGATATTATTATCACAGTTATAAAATTCCTTTTTTTAATATATTAATCACAAAGTATAAGGGAAAATAATTTTAATACTAATATTAATAATAATAATAATAATAATATTAATAATGATAAATAATATAATAATATAATAATAATAATAAAAATTATAATAATATAAAATAACATAATAAAAATATTTAATATAATAATAAATAAATAATATAATAATTATAATAATAATAATAATAATAATGATAATAATAATAATAATATTAAAAATAATAAGAAAAATATTAATAATAATAATAATAATAATAATAATAATAATAATAATAATACACCATTTTCAGATTTCGAACCATTTGATCCTTTGTACTTAGAAATGTGCTGAAGAAATTTCTCTCTGACTTCTGCTTCTGACTTCCCAATTCCGACCAAATTCAGCTTGACTTGATTAGTTACTAAATTCTGTATTTTTTTGATTTTCTGAATATAAACTTTGTTTGTTGTGCCCCAGATGTTTCAACAATGATCAATTATACTGAGAACTAGTGTTTGTATAACGGATATCCTAGTTTCAGCAGGGATCTTGTTTTTTATGTGGCTTAAGTAATTAGTGTGCCCATTAAATTTCCTATGGATATTGTTTGACATGGTTCTCAAATGTTATGTCTTATGTAGTTGTCTTCAATTTCATAGTGGTGTTTTTCTGGAATTTTGGCGATATTTTGGCGACTACCTATGAAAATACATTGTGTTTTATCTGGATCTATCTTGAGACCATTTGGGGTCAAAGTATTCTTTTTTTAGTGTCCCAAAGCTACTGGTCTTTTTATTAGTTCACCTAAAAGTTTTATACTGAAACACAATCAAATTGTAAATCATCGTATTGAACACAAAGCAATTTTGGGCTATGGGTGGTAAGTCATTTACTTATACTGTAACAGGATTAGGCCTAATATAGCTCCTTATGGAAACCCCGAAAGAATAATTTCTGTTTTGTTGATATTTTCTGTAACTTTTACAAACTGGCTTCTGTTAGTATGTATCGATGTTGTGATATATTAATTTACTAAGAAAGGAGTTCGTGGCTGACACTGTCAAAAGTTTTGGACAAATCGCACAGTGTAAGCAAGTTTATTTGATTGTTGTCTATGTTCTCACAAATTTTATTTGTGATCTGTAATAATGCTGTTTCAGTAGACTTCTGAAACCATGTTGTGTTTTGAATAGTAGGTCGTTTTTCTCGAGAAATATTGTCAATTGGTCTGCTACGATTTTTTTTTCGAGAACTTTAGACAGTATATTGATTGACTGCTTATTTCAAATTATCCGCTGCGTCAACAGCTAAGGTCATTAGCGGCGAATACCTTGTTAGAAATATTAGAATATCTATAACTTTAAAAATCTATCAATAAATATCTTACAAATAACAATAAATATATTAAAAACCAAAGCATAAATATTAAGTGTATAAAATTATTGCATATTATGCATATAATTGCAATACTATGCATAATTAAATTTTATTGAAAATATTAGTCTCCCTAAGGAAACTAATAAGACCCTCCATGTCACAATCTTCCCCCAATACATATTTCAGTGTATATGGTGGAGACAAGTATATACGTCTTTGGTCTGAGAATGTTGCACATCTTTCCACTACATGTGTGACCGTTAATGGCTCTTGGCATCCCTCACAAAATGCTTCACTTTTAGCCATCATCAGCCCATGAGTCAGTCTTGTGTGCCTAATTCTTAGTCTTGTTAATACGTGTAGGGATGGATGCTGGTCACCCACTGCCAAGGTTATCTTTAATCTCTCGCAGTTTGTTTCTAGAGGTATGCCTCCAATGTTCCTTCCATTTATCACGAAGACAACTCCTGATGCTGGGTTTCAGGTCGGTGTGTGGGAGAGGAAAACGAGCATCACAGGGCTGAGCAGCAGCTGCCTTGGCCTTCCGATCAGCTCGCTCATTCCCACTGATACTAATATGCTGGCACCTAACATAGTTATCTTTTTACGTGTTGACATCAGTGCAAGCCAATCTTGAAGCTCGCTCACTACTGGATGTGATGAATTTAAGCTCTTAATTGCTTGCAAGGCACTACGAGAGTCACAATAGAATGGTACAATAGAATGGTTTGTAAGATCTTTAGCCATCTTAACTGCTGCCAGGATGGCATGTAATTCTGCAGTGAAGATCGAGGCTGCTAGAGAAGACTGCCAGATGCAGTCTTCTTCTGCGCAAATCCCACACCATTTTCAGATTTCGAACCATTTGATCCTTTGTACTTAGAAATGTGCTGAAGAAATTTCTCTCTGACTTCTGCTTCTGACTTCCCAATTCCGACAATTCAGCTTGACTTGATTAGTCCAAGGGGTATTGGGGAATTCAACAACCAGAACCTAGTGAGATTTAAGTTAGTCTTCCAAGATTCCTCATTCTCCTACATAGGATGT
>NC_051391.1:24825680-24853180 GCF_015228065.2 Penaeus monodon | reverse complement strand
ATTGTCGTAGTTACCTTTTGCTTTGTACTTTTTGCCAATTTTAGTTTGTTTATAGGTGGGGTAATGTAGACATATTTATTTTACGTACTAAATTCTGTATTTTTGATTTTTGAATATAAATTTTGTTTGTTGTGCCCCAGATGTTCAAACAATGATCAATTTATACTGAGAACTAGTGTTTGTATAACGGATATCCTAGTTTAAAGCAGGGATTTGTTTTTTATGGGGCTTAAGTAATTTAGTTTTGCCATTACTTTCCTATGGATATTGTCGACATGGTTCTCAAATGTTATGTCTTATGTAGCTGTCTTCAAATTCATAGTGGTGTTTACGGGAAATTTTTGGGCAATATTTTGGCGACTACCTATGAAATACATTGTGTTTTATCTGGACTATCTTGAGAACCATTTTGTCAAAAGTATTCTTTTATTAGTGTCAATGTCTACTGGGTCTTTTTATTAGTTCCCCTAATTTGTATACTGAATCAAAATCAAATTGTAAATCATCGTATTGAACAAAAAAAGCAATTTTGGGGCTATGGGTGGTAAGTCATTTACTAATACTGTAAACAGGATTAGGCCTAATATAGCTCCTTATGGAACACCCGAAAGATATTTTCTGTTTTGTTGATATTTTCTCGAAAACTTTGACAAACTGGCTTCTGTTAGTTATGAAATCGAATGTTGTAAATATATTAATTTATAAGAAGGCAGTTCTGGCTGACACTGTCAAAAGCTTTGGACAAATCGCACAGTGTAAGCAAGTTTATTTGATTGTTGCCTATGTTTATTTGTGATCTGTAATAATGCTGTTTCAGTAGACTTCTGAAAACCATGTTGTGTTTGAAATAGTAGGTCGTTTTTCTCGAGAAATATTGTAATTGGTCTGCTACGTTTTTTTTTCGAGAACTTTAGACAGTATTTTGATTGACTGCTTATTTCAAATATCCGCTCCCGTAACAGCTAAGGTCATTAGCGGCGAAATACCTTTTTAAAGAAAATATATAGAAAAATCTATAACTTTAAAAATCTATCAATAAATATTTACAAATAACAATAAATATATTAAAACACCAAAGCATAAAATATTGTGTATAAAAATTATTGCATATTAGCATATAATTTGCAATACTATGCTTTAATTATATTTTATTGAAAATATTAGTCTCCCTAAGGAAACTAATAAGACCCTCATGTCACAAAATTCTTCCCCAATACATATTTCAGTGTATATGGTGGAAAACAAGTATATACGTCTTCTGGCTGAGAATGTTGCACATTTTTCCACTACATGTGTGACCGGTAATGGCTCTTGGGCACCCCTCACAAAATGCTTCACTATTTAGCCATCATCAGCCCATGAGTCAGTCTTGTGTGCCTAATTCTTAGTCTTGTTAATACGTGTAGGGATGGATGTTTTAATCTCTCGCAGTTGTTTCCAGAGGTATGCCTCCAATGTTCCTTCCATTTATCACGAAGACAACTCCTGATGCGGGTTTCAGGTCGTGTGTGGGGAGAGAAAACGAGCACCCACAGGGCTGAGCACCCAGCTCCCTTTGGGCCCTTCCCGATCAGCTCGCTCATTCCCACTGACACTAATATGCGCTGGCACCTAAATAGTTATCTTTTTACGTGTTGACATCAGTGCAAGCCAATCTTGAAGCTCGCTCACTACTGGATGTGATGAATTAAGCTCTTAATTGCTTGCAAGGCACTACGAGAGTCACAATAGAATGGTACAATAGAATGGTTTGTAAGATCTTTAGCCATCTTAACTGCTTGCCGGATGGCAGTAATTCGGGCCAGTGAAGATCGAGGGCTGCTAGAGAAAGGACTGCCAGATGCGTCTTCCTTCTCCCTGCAATCCCACACCTTTTTCAGATTTCGAACCTTTTGATCCTTGGTATTAGAAATGTGCTGAAGAAAATTTCTCTCTGACTTCTGCTTCTGACTTCCCAATTCCGACCAAATTCAGCTTGACTTGATTAGTCCAAGGGGGGTATTGGGGAATTCCAACAACCAGAACCTTAGTGAGATTTAAGTTAAGATCTTCCACAAGATTCCTCATTCTCACCTACCATAGGATCAGCATCCTCAAGGGGGTTGAAAACTAATCTGGATGTAGGAGATCCCGGACCCCTTGTAGTTTCGTGTAGTAAATTGGGTTTCAGTAGCCCCGGTGTAATGAAAGAGGTGGTTCTCCACTCTTACCCATACGGACTCCACAGGCGAAGACCTGAAAGCCCCAGTGCAGATTCTAAGAGCTTCATTATAAACCGAGTCAAACATCCAGAGAAGAGTGGGAGTTGCAGATGAATTAAGCCTCACATCCTTTAGTAAAGGCTTACTCCCGAATAGGCGCAAAATACTAAGCGCTTTTGTGCCTTCACTTTTAACAGTTTGATGTGAGGCACCCATGTAAGCCTTTGAGTAAAAAAATTAGACCCAAGTACTTCACCTCTTGGACAAATTGCAGTGGACTTGCACCTAAATTGAGTGAAGGATGGAACTTTCCTCGTTTGTGGAAATGTAGCCATGGTCTTGCTTGGGAAAATTTTGAACCATGATATGTTTATGCTATCTATCTTCCAAAGCAGGTGGTGACATAGATTTTGCTCTTTCCAGCGATCTTACGCATCTTGTCCATACCCATGCAAAGGGGGGTTATCGAGAAGACATACTGTCTCCATGATGTCTGTCTAGCCTCTTTTAGCACTCACTGGACTTGGCTCAGGCCCTTTTGTAATGGATCAAGGTTACATCGCTGGGGCGTCGTTTCAACGGCCTTAATACAATTTTTGCTCTGACAGCTTCTTGGCATCATCAACACCATGGTACCGGAGGTTGATGGTACTGCCGCTCCCTTTGGGAATGGATGCTTCTGCTGCAAGGGGGAATTCGTGATGTGAAGTGATTAACAGCATCTTGAACACAATGGAAATTATTCACAGATCCCTGCATTACTGAAGTTGATTCAAGGATTCCATCCCCCTGTTTCAAGTCGCCATCTCTGCACTCCATGGCTGGAATACTATTCACCTCCTCCAAAAGTATTGGAAAGTGGTCGCTTCCATATAAGTCTTCCATGGCCTGCCAAATGAAATTCAACTGTGAATCAGGTGAACCAACTGACAGGTTATATTGGAGAATTTTCCAGTTTGAATTTGGAAAGTATGGGGAGTGTCACTGTTCAATAAAACTGCATCTATTCTTAAGAACAAGGATCCGAGCCCCTTCCTCGAGGGTTGCAACAAATTGTCTCCCCAAGAGGGGCTGCTGACCATTGAAATCAAAGAGTAGAAATGGATATACCCAAATGCCCAAGTAGATCTTCCAAATCATCTATGTTGAGGACTATGGGAGGAAGGTAGAGGATGCAACAGTGTAAGGTCGTGTCAACCTATTCTCACCTGCAGTGTTGTCTGCAGGTGGATGGCCTGGAAGGGAATATCCTGAGTACCATTATTTGTACTCCACATGAGGTCCATTATCAAAGGTCCCATAATGGATTTGAATTTGGGGAATCCCTCAGGGAATCGGACAATTTTCCTGGTCAAATCTCTTGTAGGCATACACAAACTGGGTTACATGAAGCTATCAGATATTGCAGTTCTTCCCATTTTGCATGAATTCCCTGACTATGTCATTGGATATCCAGTTCTTAAAAGCTCCCTCTTCACATAAGGTGTTTGGCAGCACCTGTGGTCAATGTTTGCCCCACCCTTAGGGTTCCTTTCCAGGTTTCTTGAGAGAACCCTAAGAGGGGTTGTTTTCTTTTGACAGGCTCAGGATTTCTTACCCTGGGCAAAGATGGGACCTGAGTCTTTGCTTCAGGGGCACTCTTCCTAGTAGCGGAAGCCCCTGTAGATGTGGTGGCAGCTGGAGCTGTCACCGCTGAGGCCTCTGGAGCCTTGACTGATGGCTCTAAAGACCTTACCTGGGAGGAGGAGTATCCTCGACAGATCCTCACTCCTACCTTTTTCTGGTGGAACAACTCGCCAGAATGCAGTTTCAGCAATTGAGGACTGAGGTTTAAAGGTAGGGGACAGAGTGTGTAGTATAAGAAGTATTGGGGCAAGGGGAAGGTTGGAAGGATGGGCTAGAACCAAAGCAAAAAAAAACCCCTGGGTGTGACGTCATTTTGCCTCTGGAAAACTAATTTTTCTTTCTCCTTGCTCCTTATTACTAATATTTCCTTTCAAATTTGTACTTTTTACATTGCTTTGAAGAAGCTTCAAGAGCTTCTTTGTAGTGGCAACAGCATACTGGGCCTGAACAATTTTCATCTCCTTGATGACCTGTTGTACCACACTCTACACACACTCTAGGTTGTCCATTTTCCTCAAAACAGCAAGAGTTGGCTCCATGCCCATAACCCTGACATAGGGTTTGGGGCACATATAGTTTTACCTTGAGACGGTACCCATGCCACCTCAACTGATCCTGGAAGGACTAACATTTCAAAAAGTTAGAAGGAAAAACTGGTGTCGACTGTTCCAAACCATCAACTTTCTTTTAAAAAAGGGTCTTACTGCCACTACTTTAAAAATTTCTTTAGTTCCTCTAACAGTTTCTCCTCTGAATACTCATCAGGTCTCGGGAAAAGACAATTCTCTTACACTGTTTGAGTGTTTTGAGAGGAGAACATAAAACTTGAGCCCCAGGAATGTCACATACGCACTCAGATGGTCACTCTCGTCTGGTAAAAAAACCTCAATTATCAGGCTACCATCTCACTGTGGGTGATGCGAGAATCACATTGACACACCTCCAATTTTCCAATGTACTTCAAAATATCAAGATCCAATGACTGATACCCCATCGATGGTCTTACTACTAGGTACTTACTATATGAGATATTTTCATTTTTACCAGGTAAAATTTCCTTAATAGAGTGGAGGAGGACTTTCTTCTTATCTTGTTTGGGAGCTCGGGAACCATTGATTCCCATTCTTCCCCTTTGGAAGCTGGAAAGGTTCCAGAGCGACAACAGTGATGTTCCAGAGGGAACTGCCAGGGGATTGCATAAGTCCTCAGGGAGAGAGCTAGATCTTTGTAAAATTTGTAGTACTCATACAAATTTGAATTTTTCATTTCCCACCCCCCACCCACCATGGAGTCCAATGAGGGGAAGCTATAGTTGGGCTCAAAATCCCCCAACAGCCACAGGGGTAGTGAGGAAATATACACAGCCACTATTAGAGTACTGATGGCAGTTGCGAGACCTATGTGCTACGACTAAACAGTGTCTGCTTGACCAGCTGATTGACCTGACCGGGCCTTGATCAAGAATAAAGGACCAAAGAGGTGTGTTGCTAGTTTCCCAGGGCACAGCATGCAGCTTTGATCAACCTCCAGGACTCCTGTCTCCTGTAATACGGGGACGCCACACACAGCAAAGACACGTGAGAAAATTTCTCCCGGGTCCAAGAGAATGAACCAGGGGTGGGAAAACCATTTTGTCTCATCCCTCAACTGGTGACCACCCAGTATGGGTATCCCTCCGGTCCGGCTCTCCAGATTTATTGGGGCCTCAAGTCCCCCACCGCACAAGCGGCTCCCGTTATGGGGTTTTAGATAGTATAGGTAGTATGGTAAACGGGCGATAGTTATTGACTTCGTCTGTGTCTCCGAAGCAATGGGAAACACCGGTGACTAGAGATTTTTAATGAAAACCATTAGATAATAATCCATTGAAGGCAGACTGTCTTAATAAAGGAAAAAGCAATGCATATAAAGAGACATCTTTATATTAGGCCCTTCAGAGTCAGTTGTGTTGGAGCCTGACAACAGAATTGTGAAGTCCTCACTGGTTTAGGATCTTCATCTGTTGTCAGGCTAACCATGGGCCACTGGAAGCTCTACTTTTGTTTGGCTTTTCTCACTTCAGACTGTCTGTGATTCTTTTTTCTTGCTGACTTTACCCGGAGTAAGGTCAGGATGTTCTGGCAATGGCTGCACAGATTCAGCTTGTGTGGCTCTGCCTATGAGGGTTGGCCAGGGTTAAGGTAGGGAGGGGAGTCTTATCCTGGGGTGAGGGTTTAAGCTGCTTGGTTCTGTTCAGCTTCCCCCCTTTCAGGACTGCCCGCAGTCTGGGTCATTATCTTGGCGACCGTGACTGCCTTTTCCGCCTCCACACTGGACCTCCCCAAAGTTGTTTCTACTGCAGTGACTACACCAGTCAACCCGGAGAGTCATATCTTCCTCGTCAAAGAGGAGATTATCGTCTCATGGGGAGGCTTTTGCAGTGTTCTTTGAATCTTATTCCTGTGGATATTTTTCTGCATTTTAGAAATGGTGGGGAAACTCCCTTTTTTTTGGAGATATCCGCTGTCGGTTGTGGAGGGGCTGCCTTCCCCTTAGGAGGTCGGGAAGGCTTTTCTCATTTTTCTGTCCCTAGACATGGGTGCCTGAGGGAGCAGGAGCAACCTCTTATCACCTGAGGCCGCCTCTTTCCTGGCAGAGCAAGCCAGGCTCCAGGCGTGATGCCCCCTTTGGGCCAAAAGTTGGAACATTTGGCTTTTGTGTTCCTTTGGCCTTCCATGTGGACCTTAAGGCACACCTCGGTGTTGTGTGCCTTGCCTTGCCTTGGCCTTGCAGCTAGCTGATGGTGACCGTATCTTTTGGCATTTGTAACACCGACGTGGCTCAGGTACATATATTCTTGAGCTGTAGGAGCCCATTACCCAGATCAAGGGTAGTGATTTGGGGGTCCTTTCAAAGTCACCAGGACTTACCTGGTTGAGCTCTTTCCCCTTTTGACATTCGGGAAGCGTCCCGACCCGTGGGTGTGATGTGATCACATCCACATCATATGATAGTGAGAAGCCAAGTAGCACCATCTTGACTCTCCCATCGTCGGGACTGAGTGGCGGGAGACACTTTCCTCCAAACATTAAGCTCCTTTGGGTTTTCCCGCAGGAAATCAAGGTGGCTAGGTCTTTGGGCATGATAATCATGCCCTGGTCTTGACAAAACCCCGGGTTGACAACTGGATTTTTCGATGATCTCCAGTGCTCTTACCCGTTGGTAGGCATTGTCGAAGCCTTCAGGTATAGAGGGACCTTAAAATGTGGGAAACACTGGGAGGTCCGGACTCAGAGTCTAGCTCTGGCCTGGGTCGTTTCGGGCAGCCCTTTTTGGCTAGTCATGATAAGAAAAATAAAAAAATTGAGAAATAATGAGATTGTTTATAAAATGTTATATTAATCATGATGATTATTATTATTGTTGTTGTTGTTGCTAATTTATTATTATTTATTATTATTATATTTTTATTATCACATCATCATATCATTATTGTTATTATTATTATTATTACTTTTTTTTTAGTATTATTAAAAAACATTTATTATAGCTGAATAATAACAATAATAATGATAATGTAATAACAATAGTTATTATAATATCGTTATTACTATTATTATTGTTATTATTATCATTATTATTTTCTTTTATTATTAGTATAATTCCAAAAAAAAAAAACATATTATAACTGTAATAAGTACAAGAATAACGATAATAAATGAAAATAATGTTAAAATAAATTAATATAATATCGTTTTTATTATTATTATTTGTTATCACTATTATTATTTTGTTATTGTTAATAATTGCAAAAGATATATATTATAACTGCAATAATTGCAATAGTAATGATAATAATGACGATAAACATGATAATAATGATAATAATGATGATGAAACGATAATAATGATAATAATGATGATAATAATAATAATAACAATAATCGTGTCCATTTATAATAAAAAAGGAAAAAGAAAGCGGCAAAATCTTGTGAAATACAGCCTTTTGAGAGTATACTTCAAAATGCCGTTTTTTCGATTTCAATGATGATTTTAGCAGTTTTTAGGGTAATAATGATAACAATTATCATAATTGTATTAATAATGATAAAATTGATAATGAGATTGTTGATAAAATTTGATTATTATCATGATTATTATTATTATTATTATTATTATTTTTATTACTTTTTTGTTAGTTTTATTACAAAACATGTATTATAGTTGTAATAATAACAATAATAATGATAATAGTAATAACAGTAGTTATTATAATATTGACATTAATATTATTATTTATCATTATCATTATTATTACTTTTATTATTAGGTAATTGCAAAAAAAAAAAATTCTTATAACTGTAATAATTACAATATAACGATAATAATTAAAATAATGATATACATAATTAATATAATATTATTATTGTTTTATTATTGTATTACTATTATTTTTGCTGTTATTGTTAATATAATTGGGAAAAAAAAATTATAAACTGCAATAATTGCAATAATAATGATATAATGGTGATAGTAAATTTCAATAATGATGATAAAGATGATATTAATGATGTTAATGATGATGATAACGATAGTAATGATGATAATAATCGTGTCCAATTTATAATAAAAAAAAGGAAAAAGAAAAAAATTCCCAAAAGTAGAAAAAGCGGCAAAATCTTGTGATATATAGCCTTTTGAGAGTATACTCCAAAATGCCGTTTTTTAAATGTCAATGATGATTTTAACAATTTCTAGGGTAATAATGATAACAATTATCAGAATTTTATTAATCATGATAATAATGATGAATTATTTATTATTTTATTATTATTATTATTATTATTATTATTATTATTATTATTATTATTATTATTTTTATTTTATTATTGTTTGTTTATTTATTTATTATTATTATAATTAGTTATTATTATTTCATTATTATACATTAAATTTTTTTTTTATTATTTGATTATTTTATTATTTATTAGTAAAATTTTATATTATTAATTATTATTATTTTTATTTACTTTTTTTTTAGTATTATTTAATAAAACATGTATTTATAGCTGTAATTTAAAATTACTTTTATTAGTCGTATAATTGCAAAAAAAAAAATTATGACTGCCATAATTGCAATAATAATGATAATAATAATTGCAATAAAGATGATAAACATGATAATAATGATGATAATGATGATGATAACGATGATAACGATAATAATGATGATAGTGATGATAATTATGATGATAATAACAATAATCGTGTCCATTTATAAGGAAAAAGGAAAAAGAAAAAAATTCCCAAAAGTCGAAAAACCGGCCAAATCTGGCGAAATATAGCCTTTTTAAGAGTATTTCTCAAAATTGCCCTTTTTTCGATTTTAATGATTTTAGCAAATTTTAGGGTAATAATGATAACAATTATCAGAATTGTATGAATCATGATAATAATAATGATAAAAGTGAGAATAATGAGATTGTTGATAAAATTTGATTATTGTCATGATTATTATAATTAAATTATTATTATTGTTGTTGTTATTATATTATTATTATTATTTAATTATCATTATTATTATTATTATTATTATTATTTAATCATAATTAATGCTGTGTTATTATTTATTATTAATATTATTATTACAATTTTTATTGTTATTATTATAATTATTATTACTTATATTATTAGTATAATTGCAATAAATATATTATAATTGCAATAATTGCAATAATAATGATAATAATAATGATAATAATTGCAATAGTGATGATGAACATGATAATAATGATGATAGTAATTGCCATAATGATGATGAACATGATAATAATGATGATGATGATGATAAAAATAATGATATAACGATATAATAATGATAATAACAATAATCGTGCCCATTTATTATAAAAAAGGAAAAAGAAAAAAAAAAATCCCAAAAGTCGACAAAGCGGCAAAATCTTGCGAAATATAGCCCTTTGAGAGATACCTCGAAAAGATTTTTATTTAATATGATTTACAATTTAGGGAACATGAAATAATTATCAGATTGTATTAATCATGATAGTAATGATAAAAATGAGATAATGAGATTGTGATAAATATTATTATCATGATAAATTTTTATTATATTATTATTATGTTTATTAATTATTGTTATTACTTTTTGTTAGTACGTATTACAAAAACATGAATTATAGCTGTAATAATAACATTGATAATGATGATAGTAATAGCAATAGTTATTATAATATTATTACTATTATTATCGTTATTATCATTATTATTGCTGTTTTTATTAATATAATTGCAAAAAAAAATTATTATAAATTATATTAAATAATTTAAAGATATAATTAAAACATGATATAATAATTGATATAATAGCGTATTATGTACATTATTGCTATTACTATTAATATATTAATATAATTGCAAAAAATATGTTATAACTCTAATAATTGAAATAATAAAAATCTAGGCGATCAGAAGGATACTCGGCAAGATAGTGAGGAACGAGAATGGGAAAAGAACATGATTTAAAATGACAGAAAAACAGCCGAAAGAAAAATTGAAAGTGGGTAAAATGGAAAGTAATTTTTTGCATATAAAATCTATTATATTTTTTAAATGAAAAAATTTTATAAAATTTTTTGAAATTTGTATTGTACCTCTTCCTAAATGCTCTTTCTGTTTAACAAACGCATTTTAAAGTAATAAAAGGAATCCACTAACCAACCCAACGTATTAACTAACCTTACCTAATGATAAGGTAACCTTGCTTTTCCCTAACAAGTTAATTATGTATATTTTAATATAATGGTATATTATATATATATTATATATATATATTATATATTATTATATTAATTATAATATTATTTTTATATTTTATTTTATTTTATATTATATTATTATAATTAATATATTTTAATAATAATAATGTAAATAAAAAATATATATATATTATTATTTTTATTATTATTTTATTTTATATTATATATATTATATATACAAACATTATATATATTTAAAAATAAAAATAAGCCATAATTTCAATCTTAATTATGAAATGAGAAAGGGGAATTCAATAAGAGGGAAAATAGAAGAAAATAGGGATAAAGAAGAATATAAAATGGACGAAAAGATAAAAAGGAATAAGTAGAAAAAAAAGGACTTTTTAAAAATTCTATTTTTTTTTATCCCAAATTTTGTTTGTTCCCTTTTTCATTTATTTGTTTTATTACTCAAATTATTATTTATTTTTCTCATTTTAAATAATTATTTTACCCTTTGTTTAAGATCCCCCGAAACCCCCCGCCCCCTTCCCCTATCATATTATATTTTTATTAGTGATGATTGCAAAAAAAAAATAAAATTAAAATAATAACATAATAAAAAAATAATGATATAATAATTACATATAAAATGTTTTATTTGTATATTACTGTATTATTACTGTTTTATTAGTACAAAGCAAAAATATATCTAATAACGAATAATTGCAATAATAATAAAAATGATAATAAAATTGATGTTCCGATTGTTCTTATTGTTATCATTATTATTGTTTCTATTGTTATGATTACTTTTATTATTAGTATAGTCAGAAATAAAATATGTGGTGGCAATAATTACAATAATAATGATGATAATGATGATAATAATTGCAATAATGATGATAATGATGATAATGATGATGATTTGGAATAAAAAAAACATTTTCCAAAAGAAAACAATTAAAAAGCGAAAAAGCGGCAACATCTTGCGAAATATAGCCTTTTGAGAATATATTCCAAAAGGACGTTTCTTTCCATTTATTAGGGTAATAATGATAATAATTATAATTTTATTTAATGAGAATTTTAATAGAATCTGATTATCATTATTAATATTATTATTAATATTATTATTATTATCATTATTATCATTATCATTATTATTATTGTTATTATCATTATTATTATTATTATTGTTGTTATTATTATTATTATTATTATTATTATCATTATTATTATCATTATTACTAATATTATTTTTATTATTAGTATTATTACAAAAAAATATCATAACTGTAAAAATAACAATAATATTGATAACAAAGATAATAATAATATTTATTATTATTATAATATTTTAATTAATATCATTATTGTTATTATTATCATCATTATTATTTTTATTAGTAGTATAATTGCAAAAAAACTATTATAATTGTAATAATTACAATAATAACGAATATAATTAAAATAATTATATAGATAATTACTATAAAATTGTTATTGTTGTTATCATTATTCTTATTATTATCATAAATAATAATACTAATGATTATAATAATAATGATAATAACAATAATAAATATAATAATGATCATAATAGTAATAATAGTAATAATAATAATAATAATAATGATAATAATAATAATAGTAATAATAATAATAATGTGATGATAATAATAGTAATAATAATAATAATAATAATATTAATAATCCTAATGATAATCAAATATTATATTAACTATCTCGTTCTTATTTTTATAATCATTATTATCATGATTAATACAATTCTCAAAATTGTTATCATTATTACCCTAACATTGGCTAAAATTATCATTGAAATCGAAAACACGTCATTTTGGAGTATTCTCTCAAAAAGCTATATTTCGCAAGACTTCGCCGCTTTTTCGAGTTTTTGGAATTTTTTTCTTTTTCCTTTTTTATTATAAATGGCCAAGATTATTGTTATTATCATCCTTATTGTCATCATTTTCATTATTATTGTCGTTATCATCTTTATTATCATCATTATTATCATATTTATCATCATCATTGCAATTATTATCATCATTATTACCATTATTATTGCAATTATTGGAGTTATAATATATCTTTTTGCAATTATATTAACAATAACAACAATAACAATAGTAATAGCAATAATAATAACAATAATAACGCTATTATATTAATTATTTATATCATTATTTACTTATTATCGTTATTATTGTAATTATTACAGTTATAATAAGTGTTTTGCAATTATACTAATAAAAAAGTAATAATAATGATTATAATTACAATAATAATAGCAATAACAATTTATAATAACTATTGTAATTATTATCATCATTATTAATGTTGTTATTACAGCTATAATACATGTTTTGTAATAATACTAACAAAAAAGTAATAATTATCATCATCATCATCATCAACAACATGATAATAATCAAATTTTATCAACAATCTCATTATTCTCATTTTTATCATCATTATTATCATGATTAATACAATTCTGATAATTTTTATTATTATTACCCTAAAAATTGCTAAAATCATCACTGAAATCAAAAAACGTTATTTTGGAGTACACTCTCAAAATGTTATATTTTGCAAGATTTTGCCGCTTTTTCGTCTTTTGGGATTTTTTTTTCTTTTCATTTTTATCATCATTATTGCTATTATTATCATCATTATTATCATTATTATTGCAGTTATTGCACTTATAATATATATATTTTTTTGCTAGTATATTAACAATAACAACAATAATGATAGTAATAACAATAATGATAACAATAATAACGATATTGTATTAATTATTTATATCATTATTATAATTATTATCGTAATTATTGTAATTATTAGTTATAATAAGTTTTTTTTTTGCAGTTATACTAATAATAAAAGCAATAATAAGGATAATAATAACAATAATAATAGTAATAATAATAATTATTATTATTATCATTATAATAATTATTATGATAATAATAATAACAATAATAAATATAATAATAATAATAGTAATAATAATACTTTATTAATTATTATAATATATTATCTATATTATTTTATTATTTAAAAATAATACTGAATGATGATAATATAATGATAATAATGATAATGAAAAATAATAATATAATAATAATAAAAATAATAATATAATAATAATAATAAAAATAATAATAATAATAATGATAATAATAATAATAATAATAATAATAATGATAATAATAATAATAATAATAATCATGATAATAATCAAATTTTATCAACAATCTCATCATTATCATTTTTATCATCATTATAAATCATGATTAATACAATTCTCATAATTGTTACCATTATTAACCTAAAAATTGCTAAAATCATCATTGAAATCGAAAAAACGGCATTTTGGAATATTCTCTTACAAGACTATATTTCGCAAGATTTTGCCGCTTTTTCGACTTTTGGGATTTTTTTAAAATTTTTCCTTTTTTATAATAAATGGACAATATTACTGTTATTATCATCATTATTATCATCATTATCATCGTTACCATCATTATCATCATCATTATCATCATGTTTATCAACATTATTGCAATTATTATCATCATTATTATCATTGTTATTTCAATTATTAGAGTTATAACGTATTTTTTGCAATTATATTAATAAAAACAGCAATGATAATGATAATAACGATAATAATAGTAATAATATTATAATAACTATTGCTATTAGTATCATCATTATCAATGTTATTATTACAGCTATAATTCATGTTTTGTAATAATACTAACAAAAAAGTAATAACAATAATAACAATAATAATAATAATAATAATAATAATAATTATAATAATTATCATGATAATAATGATTTATCAACAATCTCATTATTCTCATTTTTATTATCATTACTATCATGATTAATACAATTCTGATAATTATTATCATGATACCCTAAAAATTTAAATAAAAAAAAAACGTCATTTTCGAGTATACTCTCAAAGGGCTATATTTCGCAAGATTTTGCCGCTTTGTCGACTTTTGGGATTTTTTTTTCTTTTTCCTTTTTTATAATAAATGGGCACGATTATTGTTATTATCATTATTATTATCATCATTATCATCATTATTATCGTTATCATCATCATTATCATCATTATTATCATGTTCATCATCATTATGGCAATTACTATCATCATTATTATCATGTTCATCATCACTATTGCAATTATTATCATTATTATTATCATTATTATTGCAATTATTGCAGTTATAATATATTTTATTGCAATTATATTAATAAAAACAATAATAATAGTAATAACAGTAATAATAACTATAATAACTTATTATTATCGTTATTATTGTAATTATTACATTATAGTATTTTTTTGCAATTATACTAATAATATAAGTAATAATAATTATAATAATAACAATAAAAATTGTAATAAGAATATTATAATAACTATTGTTATTGCTATTATCATTATTATAGTTATTATTCCAGCTATAATACATGTTTTGTAATAATAATAAAAAAAAAAAAAAAAAAAAAAAAAAATAATAATAAAAATAATAACAACAGCAATAATAATAATGATTATGATAATAATAATAATAATAATAATGATAGTTATAACAATAATAATAATAATAATAAAAATAATAATAATAATAATAATAATAATAATAACAATAATAATAATAATAATAATAACAACAACAATAATAATAATATTATTAATAATCATGACAATAATCAAATTTTATCAACAATCTCATTATTCTCACTTTTATCATTATTATTATCATGATTCATACAATTCTGATAATTGTTATCATTATTACCCTAAAATTTGCTAAAATCATTAAAATCGAAAAAAACGGCATTTTGGAGTATACTCTCAAAAGGCTATATTTCGCCAGATTTGGCCGGTTTTTCGACTTTTGGGAATTTTTTTCTTTTTCCTTTTTTGTTATAAATGGACACGATTATTGTTATTATCATCATAATTATCATCACTATCATCATTATTATCGTTATCATCATTATCATCAGCATTATCATCATTATTATCATGTTTATCATCTTTATTGCAATTATTATTATCATTATTATTGCAATTATTGCAGTCATAATTTTTTTTTGCAATTATATGAACAATAACAACGATAATAATAGTAATAAAAATAACAATAACAATAATAATGATATTATATTAATTTTTTATGTCATTATTTTAATTATTATCGTTATTATTGTAATTATTACAGTTATAATATGTATATTTTTTTTTTGCAATTATACGACTAATAAAAGTAATATTATTACAGCTATAATACATGTTTTGTAATAATACTAACAAAAAAGTAATAATAATAATAATAATAATAAAAAAAATAGTAATAATAATAATAATAATAATAATAATATTTTAAAAAATAATAATAATTGTAATAGTAGTAATAATAATAATAAAATAAAATTACATAACAATAGAATAATAATAATAATAATAAATAATTCATCATTATTATCATGATTAATAAAATTCTGATAATTGTTATCATTATTACCCTAGAAATTGCTAAAATCATCATTGACATTTAAAAACGGCATTTGGAGTATACTCTCAAAGCTAAAATTATCCAGATTTTTGCTCACCGCTTTTTCTACGTTTTTGGAATTTTTTTCTTTTTCCTTTTTTTTTGATATAAATTGGACACTTTATTATCATCATTACTATCGTTTCATCATCATTAACGTCATTAATATCATCTTTCTTATCATTATTGCATTACTAATCACCATTATTATCATTATTAATTGCAATTATTGGCAGTTATAATATTTTTTTCAAATTATATTAACAATACAGCACATAATAGTAATACCAATAAATAACAATAATATTGATATATTACTTATGTATAGTCATATTTTAATTATCATCGTTTATTGTAATTATTACAATTATAAGAAGTTTTTTTTGCACTTAACTAATATAAAATTAATAATAATGATAATGCTACTAATAAAAAATATTAATATCATATTATACTAACTACGTTTATTAACTTATTTCATTATTATTGTTATTATTACAACTATTACTCCATGTATTGTAATAAAACTTAACAAAAAAGTAATAATAATAATGATCAAATCATATATAATATAATCATGATAATAATCAAATTTAATCAACATCTCATTAATCAGTTTTATCATTATTAAACAATTATGATATTGTTATCAGTATTACCCGAAAAACTGCTAAAATCATCATGAAATCGCAAAAACGGCATTTTGAAGTATACTCTCAAAAGGCTGTATTCACAAGATTTTGCCGTCCTTTCTTTTTCTTTTTATTATAATGGACACGATTCTTGTTATTATTATTATTAAATCAATCATCATTATTAGCGTTACATCATCATTATTTATCATATTATCTTTTTATCATCCATTATTATCATTATTAGCATTTTATCGTCATTATTATCTTACTATTGCAATTATTTCAGTTATAATATTATCTTTTTTGCAATTATATTAACAATAACAACATAATAATAGTAATACAATAATAATAATAATAATAACGATATTATATTAATTATTTATAACATTATTTTCATTTATTATCGTTATTATTGTAGTTATTATAGTTATAATATGTTTTTTTTTTTGGAATTATAGCTAATATAAAAAGCAATAATATGATAATAATAACAATAATAATAGTAATAACGATTTATAATAACTATTGGTTATTACTATTATCATTATTATTGTTATTATTATCAGCTATAATAAAGTTTTGTAATAATATAACAAAAAGTAAATAATTAGAATATCACATAATATGATGATATGATAATAGAATAATAATAATAAATAATAATAATAATAATAATAGTCAGACAAACACAACAATAATAATCTCATCATGATAATAATAACATTTTATCAACAATCTCATTATTCTCATTGTTTTTATCTTTCTTATCATGACTAAGCCAAAAGGGCTGCCGAAACGACCCAGGCCAGAGCTAACTCTGGTCCGGACCTCCAGGTGTTTCACCACGATTTTAATAAGGTTCCTCTAACCTGAAGGCTTGCGACAATGCCTACCAACTGGTAAGGCAACTGGAGATGCATTCGAAAAATCCAGTGTCAATCGGGTTGTCAGAGACCATGGCATGATTATCATGCCCAAAGACCTAGCCACCTTGAAATTTTCCTGCAGAACCAAGGAGCTTAATGATTGGAGAAGGTGTCTCCCCCACTCAGTCCGCGACGATGGGAGAGTCAAGAGGTGCTACTTGGCTTCTCCACTATCTATGATGTGGATGTGATCACATCACACCACAGGTCTGGACGCTTCCCGAATGTCGAAAGGGAAGAGCTCAACCAGGGTAAGTCCGGTTACTTTGAAAGGAGCCCCAATCACTACCCTTGAATCTGGGTAAGCTGGGGCTCCTACCACTCAAGAATATATGTACCTCGCACGTCGGTGTTACCAATGCCAAAGATACGGTCACCATCAGGCTAGCTGCAAGGCCAAGGCAAGGCAAGGCACACAACACCGGAGGTGTGGCCTTAAGGTCCACATGGAAGGCCAAGGACACAAAGGCCAAATGTTTCCAGACTGTGCCAAGGGGCTCACCCTTGAGCCTGCTTGCTCTGCCAGGAAAGAGGGCGGCCCTCAGGTGATAAGGTTGCATCCTGCTCCCTCAGGCACCCATGTCTAGGGACAGACAAATGAGAAAAGCCTTCCCGACCTCCTAAGAGGAAGGCAGCCCCTCCAAACAAACCGCAGCGGATATCTCCAATAAAAAGGATATTCACACCATTTCTAAAATGCATAAAAATTCCACATGAATAAGATTCAAAGAACACTGGCCAAAAAAAAAAGCCCCCCTCCCCATGAGGACGGATAATCTCCTCTTTGGAAAACACGAGGAAATATAACTCTCCTGTTGACTGGTGTATCACTGCAGTAGCAACAACTTTGGGGAGGTCCAGTGTGGAGGCGGAAAATGCAGTCACCTGTCGCCAAGATAATGACCCCAGACTGCTTGCAGTCCTGAAGGGAGGAAGCTGAACAGAACCAAAGCAGTCTTCACCCTCACCCCAGGATAAGACTCCCCTCCCTACCGTAACCCTGGCCACACCCTCATAGGCAGAGCTCAGCACAAGCTGAATCTGTGCACCATTGCAGAACAACATCCTGACCTTACTCAGGTAAAGTCACAAGAAAAAAGATACACAGACAGTCTGAAGTGATAAAAGCCAAACAAAAGTAAGAGCTTCCAGGGACCCAGGGTTACCCTGACAACAGATGAAGATCCCAACCAGTGAGGACTTCACATTCTGTTGTCAGGCTCCAACAACAACTGACCTCTGAAGCCTAATATCAAGATGTCTCTTTATATGCATTTCTTTTTCCTTTATTAGAACAGTCTTCCTTCAATGGATATTATCTACTGTTTCATTAAAACATCTCTAGTCACCCGGGATTTCCATTGCTTCGGGAGACACAGACGAAGTCATACTAGCGCCCGATTACATACTACCTATACTATCTAAAACCCCATAACGGGAGCCGCCTTGTGCGGTGGGGGACTTGAGGTCCCCAATGAATCTGAGAGCCGGACCGGAGGGATACCCATACTCGGAGTGGTCACCAGTGAGGGATGAGACCAAATGGTTTCCCACCCCTGGTTCCTTCCATCTTGGACCAGGGAGAAATCTCTCAACTGTCTTTTCTAGTGTGTGGCGTCCCGTATTTACAGGAGACAGGAGTCCCTGGAGGTTGATCAATCTGCATGCTGTGCCCTGCAACTAGCAACACACTCTTTGGTCCTTTATTCTTGATCAGGCCCCCCGGTCAGTCAATCACTGGTCAAGCGACAACTGTTTAGTCGATAGCACATAGGTCTCGCACTGCCACATATCTAATAGTGGGCTGTGTATATTTCCTCACTACCCTGTGGCTGTTGGGAGATTTTGAGCCCACTAATAGCTTCCCCTCATTGGACTCCATGGTGGGTGGGGTGAGGAATGGAAAAATCAATTTGTATGAGTACTCTACAAATTTACAAAGATCAGCTCTCTCCCTGACGACTTATGCAATCCCTGGCTCATTCCCTCTGGAACATCACATGTTGTCGCTCTGGGGAAACCTTTCCACTTCCAAAGGGCAAGATGGGAATGCATAATGGTTCCCGAGCTCCCAACAGATAAGAAGAAAAGTCCTCCTCCATCTATTTAAGGAAATTTTACCCTGGTAATATGAAAGATCTCATATAGTACGTACCTAGTAGTAAAGACCATCGATGGTGTATCAGTCATGGATCTGATAGTTTTGAAGTAGACATTGGAAAATAGTGGGGTGTGTCAATGTGATTCTCGCTCACCCACAGTGAGATGGTAGCCTGATAATTGAGGTTTTGTTCCAGAACAGGTGACCATCTGAGTGCGATATTTGACATTTCCTGGGCTCAAGTTTTATGTTCTCCTCTCAAAAACACTCATCAGTGTAAGAGATGTTTTCCCGGACCTGATGAGGTATTCAAGGAGAAACTGTTAGAGGAACTAAAGAGAATTTTTTAATGTAGTGGCAGTAAGACGTTTTCAGAAAAAGTTGAATGGTTTGGAAACAGTCGACACCAGTTTTTCCTTCTAACTTTGAAATGTTGTCGCTTCAGAATCAGTTGAGGTTGGCAGGTAGCCGGCTCAAGTAAGCTAGTATGGTGCCCAACCCTATGTCGGGTATGGGCATGGAGCAACTCCTGCTGTTTTGAGGAAAATGGACAACCTAGGAGTGTGTGTAGAGTGTGGTACAACAGGTCATCTCAGGAGATGAAATGTTCACAGGCGCAGTATGTCTGTTGCCACTACAAAGAAGCTCTTGAAGCTTCTTCAAAAGCAATGTAAAAAGTGCAATTTGAAAGGAAGTATTAGTAATAAGGAGCAAGGAGAAAGAATTCGTTTTCCAAGGCAACAGTGACGTGCACACCCAGGATTTTTTTGCTTTGGTTCTAGCCCCATCCTGCCAACCTTCCCTTGCCCCAATAATTCTTATACTACACACTCTGTCACTACCTTTACGCTCAGTCCTCATTGCTGAACTGCATTCTTGGCGAGTTGTTCCCCAGAAACAGAGTAAGGAGTGAGGAGTCTGTCGGAGACTCCCTCCTCCCAGGTAAGGTCTTTAGAGCCATCAATCAGGCTCCAGAGGCTCAGCGTGACAGCTCCAGCTGCCACCACATCTACAGGGGCTTCCGCTACTAGGAAGAGTGCCCCTGAACAAAGACTCAGGTCCATTCCTTTGCCCAGGCTAAGAATCCTGAGCCTGTCAAAGAAAACAACCACTCTTAAGAGTCTCTCACGATCCTGGAAAGGAACAACCTAAAGGTGTGGGGCAAAGCATTGACCACAGGTGCTGCCAAACCCTTATGTGAAGAGGTGCTTGAAGAACTGGATTATCCAATGAACGATATTCAGGGAATCATAGCAAAATGGGAAGAACTGCAATATCTGATAGCTTCATGTAACCCATGTTGTGTATGCCTACATATATTATGAACAGGGAAAATTTTGTCCTATTGCCCTGAGGGATTCCAAATTCCAGTCCATTATGGGACCTTTGATATTGAACCGTCATGTGTGGATAGCAGTATGGTACGTCAGGATATTCCCTTCCAGGCCATCCACCTGCAGACAACACTGCAGGTGAGAATAGGCTTGACACGACCTTACACTGTTGCATCCATCTACATGCCTCCACATAGTCTCAAATATATATTTTGGAGATCTACTTGGCAGTGTGCTATATCCTTTTCTACTCTAGATTGTCAATGGTCAGATCCCCTCTGGGGAGACAATTTGTGCACCTTCGAGGAAGGGGCTCGGATTCCTTGTCTTAGATCGATGCATTTACTGAACCGTGACAATCCCATACATTTCCAAATTCAACTGGACTTTTTTCCCCCCCCCCCCCCCCTCGCAAATATAGAACCTGTACCCCATTTTGGTTCACCTGATTCACACGTTTGAATTTCAATTTTGCAGCCATGGAAGACTTATTGAAGCGACCACTTTCCAATACTTTTGGAGGAGGTGAATAGTATTCTCATACAGTGGAGTGCAGAGATGGCGACTTGAACATGCGGATGGATCCTTGTAGATTCAACACAGTATTGCAAGGATCTGTGAAGATTTTCAATTGTGTTCAAGATGCGTTAATTCACTTCAACATCACGAAATTCACACTTGCAGCAGAAGCATCCATTCCCAAAAGTAGCGGCAGTACATCACCTCCGTACCTGGTGTGTGAATGCCAAGAAGCTGTCAGAGCAAGAAATTGTATTAAGGCAGTGTGAAACGACGCCCCAGCGATGTAACCTTGTCCATACAAAAAGCCTGAGCCAAGTCCAGGTGAGTGCTAAAGAGGCGAGACAGACATCATGGAGACAGTATGTCTTCTCGATTACCCCCCCTTAGCATGGTACATGGGACAAGATGCGTAAGATCGCTGTAAAGAGCCATCTATGTCACCACCTGCTTTGAAGATAGATAGCATAAACATATCAGGGGTTCAAAATTTTCCCAAGCAGACCTGGGCTACATTTCCACAAACGAGGAAAGTTCATCCTTCACTCAATTTAGGGTGCAAGTCCACTGCAATTTGTCCAAGAGGTGAAGTACTTGGGTCTAATTTTTTTTACTCAGGCTTACATGGGGGCCTCACATCAAAAACTGTTTTAGAAAGTGAATGCTACAAAAGCGCTTAGTATTTTGCGCCTATTCGTAGTAAGCCTTGACTATGGATGTGAGGCTTTTCATCTGCACTCCCACCTTCTCTGGATTTGGACTCGGTTCATAATGGAAGCTCTTAGAATCTGCACTGGGGCTTTCAGGTCTTTCGCCTGTGGAGTCCTGTATGCTAGAGTGGAGAACCACCTCTTTCATTACACCGGACTACTGAACCTAATTTACTACACTAAACTACAAAGGAGTCCGGGCTCTCCTACATCCAGATTAGTTTTACAACCCCCTTGAGGAAGCTGATCCTATGGAGGAGAATGAGTGAATTTGTGAATATCTTAACTTAAATCTCACTAAGGTTGTTCTGGTTGTTAATTCCCCAATACCCCCCTTGGACTAATCAAGTCAAAGCTGAATTTGTCGGAATTGGGAAGTCAGAAGCAAGTCAGAGAGAATTTCTTCAGCCATTTCTAAGTACCAGATCAAATGGTTCGAAATCTAAATGTGTGGGATTTGCACAGAAGGAAGACTGCATCTGGCAGTCTTTCTCTAGGCAGCCTTCGATCTTCACTGGCAGAATTACATGCATCCGGCAGCAGTTTAAATGGCTAAAGATCTTACAACCTTTCTATTGTAGCCTTCTATGTGACTCGTCGTAGTGTCCTGCCAGCATTAGAGCTTAAATTCATCACATCCAGTAGTGAGCGAAGCTTCAGATTGGCTTGCACGATGTCAACACGTAAAAAGATAACTATGTTAAGGTGCCAGCGCATATTAGTATCAGTGGAATGAGCGAGCTGATCGGAAGGCCTAAGGCAGCTGCTGCCTCAGCCTCTGTGATGCTCGTTTTCCCTCATCCTCACACACCGACCTGAAACAACCCAGCATCAAGAGTTGTCTTCGTGATAAATGGAAGGAACATTGGAGGCATACTCTGGAAACAAACTGCGAGAGATTAAAGATAACCTTGGCAGTGGGTGGACCAGCACCATCCTACACGTATAACAAGACTAAGAAATTAGGCACACAAGAACCTGCATGGGCTGATGATGGCTAAAGAGTGAAGCATTTTGTGGGATGCCAAGAGCCATTAACTGGTCAACATGTGTGGAACGAATGTGCGACATTCTCAGACCAACGACGTTATACTTGTCTCCACCATATACACTGAAATATGTATTGGGGGAAAGATTGTGACATGGAGGGTCTTATTAGTTTTTCCTTAGGGAGACTAATATTTTCAATAAAATTTAATTATGCATAGTAAATTGCAATTATAGCTAATTGCAATAATTTTATACACTTAATATTTATTCTTGGTTTTAATATATTTATTGTTATTTGTAAGATATTTATGGATAGATTTTTAAATTTAATAGATATTCTAAATTTGCTAACAAGGTATTTCGCCGCTCATGACCTTATCGCTGTTGACGCAGCGGATAATTTGAAATAAGGCAGTCAATCATATACTGTCTAAAGTTCTCGAAAAACAATCGTAGCAGCCCCAATTGCAATATTTCTCGAGAAAACGACCTACTATTCAAAACACAACATGGTTTTTCAGAATTCTACTGAAACAGCATTATTACAGATTCCCAAATAAAATTTGTGAGAACAAGACCAATCAATAAACCTTGCTTACACTGGGCGATTTGGTCCCGAAATCTTTTGACAGTGTCATCCACGAACTCCTTCTGAGGAATTAATATATCCAACATCGATACATACTAACAGAAGCCAGTTTGTCAAAGTTACAAAGAAAATATCACAAAACAGAAAGTATCTTCGGGGTGTTCCATAAGGAGGCTATATTAGGCCTACTTCCTGTTTACAGTATAAGTAAATGACTACCACACCCATAGCCCAAAATTGCTTTTGTGTTCAATACGATGATTTACCATTTGATTGTGCTTCAGTATACAACTTAGGTGAACTAATAAAAGAACCAGTAGAACATTGACACTAATAAAAGAATACTTTGACACACGGGTCTCAAGATAAATCCAGATAAAACACAATGTATATTCATAGGTAGTTGCCAGTGCCAAAATATCGCCCAAAATTCCAGTAAACACCACTATAAAATTTGAAGACAACTACAACATACATAACATTGAGAAAACATGTCGACAATATCCAATAGGAAAAAAAAAAAAGTAATGGCACACTAATACTTAAGGCCACATAAAAAACAAGATCCCTGCTGAAACTAGGATATCCGTTATACAACACTAGTTCTCAGTAACTTGATCATTGTTGAACATCGGGGCACGACAAACAAAGTTTATATTCAGAAAATCAAAAAAATACAGAATTTAGTAACTAATCAAGTCAAGCTGAATTTGGTCGGAATTGGGAAGTCAGAAGCAGAAGTCAGAGAGAAATTTCTTCAGCACATTTCTAAGTACAAAGGATCAAATGGTTCGAAATCTGAAAATGGTGTATTATTATTATTATTATTATTATTATTATTATTATTATTATTATTAATATTTTTCTTATTATTTTTAATATTATTATTATTATTATTACCATTATTATTATTATTGTTATTATTATTATTATTATTATTATTATTATTATTATTATTATTATTGTTATTATTATCATTATTACTTTTGTGATTAATATTATTTAAAAAAAGGAATTTTATAACTGTGATAATAAATCACTGACCATATGATAATTAAAAATATTAATTATATTGTTATTATGTTTTGTTATTATATCATTCTTGTTTTCTTATTATTATTGGCATAATTGCAAATAAACTTATTATAAATGTAATGAAGTGGGCACAGAATATCGATAATTATTAGAATAGGATATGATGAGTATTTTTTCATAAAGTCGTTATTTTATCATTATTATGTTTTATGTTGTTGTTATTATTATTATTATTGATATAATTATAAAAAAGCTATTATAACTGCAATAATTGTATAATAGTGATAATATGATGATGATGATAATAAATTGCAATAATGGATGAAATGAAGATAATCATGGTTATAATGATGACAATGATTATAACAATGTTAATAATATTGTCCATTTATAAAAAAACGTCGAAAAACCAGCAAAATCTAGCAAAATATATCCTTTTGAAAATATACTTTAAAATGCCGTTTTTTTTTTTAAATTTTTATGATGATTTTCGTAATTATTAGCGTAATTTATCGTAATTGTATTAATCATGAGATAATGAGGAAAATAATTATATACTAATAGAAATAATAATATAATAATAATAGAATAATAATGATAATAATAATAATTTAATAATTCATAATTAAAAAAAAAATAATATAATGATAATACTAATAAAATATAATATCAATAATATATTTGTATATTATTATTTTTAAATTCTTTTATCATTATTATTATTATTATTATTATTTATTATTATTATTATTATTATTATTATTAATTATTTTATATATTATTATTAGTATTATATTATTTCATGATGTTATTGTTATTATTATTGTTATTATTATTACTTTGATTATATTCTTTATTATTATATTATTATTATTGTTGGTTGTTGTTATTATTTATTATTATTAGTATTATTAAAATTAATAATATTTATAAAAATAATAATGATGAATAAATAATAGTAATAATAATAATGATAATAGATAATTATAATAATTATATAATTATAATAATTATAATAATTTTTTATTATTATTATTATTATTATTATTATTATTATTATTATTATTATTATTTATTATTTATATTGTTAATTTAAAATTATTATTATCTATTATTATTATTATCTCATTATTTTTATTATTAATCATTATTGTTATTATTATCTATAATATTATAACAAAAAGAGATATTTATAACTGTCAGAATAACATTAATAATATAATAATAATAATGCTAATAAATAATAATAATAATAAAATAAAATATAATAATAATGATAATAATAATAGTTAAATCAATACTATAATACATAATACTACTATAATAATAATAATGATAATAATAATGATAATAATAATAATAATAATAATAATAACAATAATAATAATAATAATAATAATGAAAATAGTAACTTTAATATTTTTATCCTTATCTTGATATTATTATCATTAGTATTAGATTTATTATATCTGTAATAATTAAACAACAACATCGATAATAATTAGAATAATGATATAAATAATTATTATGAATCGTTTATTATTGTTACTATATTGTTGTTATTATTGTTGTTGTTATCATTTTCAGAATAATTCAAAACGCTTACCATAACAGAAATAATTACGATAATAATGATGATTAATTATGATAATAATTGCAATAATAATGAAAATGATTATAATAATGATCATAATGATCATAATGATAATAATGATAATGAAATGATGGTAATGATGATAATGATGATAATAATGATGACAATAAACATTAATATTGTCCATGTTATAATAAAAAACGGAAAAAGAAAAAAAAATCGAAAAATCGGATAATTCTAGCGATATTTTATGAGAGTATATACCCAAATGACGTTTTTTTCGATTTCAATGATGAGTTCGCATTATTAGTGCAATTGTCTAATTTTATTATATGGCATTAATAATTATATCAGTGTGACATTATTATTGTTAGTTTCGACTATTATTATATTTATTATTATTATTATTATTATTATTATTATTATCATTATTACTATCATTATTATTGTTATTATTATTATTATTACTTATTATTATGTTATTATTTATTATTTTATTATATTGTTATTATTATATTATTATTATTACTATCATTAAAGTTATTATCATTATTATTATTATTATTGTTACTTCTACGACTATAAAAAGAGAAATATTATAACTGTAATAATAACAATAACAATGATAATAATAATAATAATAATAATAATAATAATAATAATCATTTAATTATTATTGTTATTATATTTCTTCTTCTTATTATAGTTATTTCCTATTTCAATTATTATCTTTGGCAAAATACTTTATTATGGCAGAAATAATTACAAGAATCAGAATCATAGAATAATAAAAGACGTTTTTTCGTTCAATGATGATTTTTTTTTTGGGAATCCATGACAATAATTATTATCATTACTTTTATTATT